>NW_028300372.1:329915-361026 GCF_049724085.1 Artemia sp. Qi Xiang Cuo
AAATTATACTTTCAGATTCAACCTGTCAGGGAACACACTTTCAAGTTCAGTATATTGTAGAACCCTAAATAGTCAACAATAAAAATTTAAGTTAACTCTAAAAGGTTAAAGAATTTTTCTGAAATTATCTTAAGCCTGAAACGATTTTATTCTTTATAATATTACAAAGCCACGAAAAATATAAACTAAGATTAAAAAATCCAGTGACCACACATTCGAGTGCAGCAATTTTTATAAAACGACAAAGTCATACATAAAATGGTAATTTAACTCTAAATTTTCAAATAATTTTTACGAAATTAAAAATACTCTACCGTTTTTTTAGTCTTTGGAATATTCCTTCACCAAAAAAATTAGACTTTCAACTTCAACATGTCAGTGACCACACTTTCAAGTTCATCATGTTGGAGAACCCTAAATAGTCGTCCATAGAAAGGTTAGTTAACCCTAAAAGGTTAAAGAGTTTTTCTGAAATTGCACTGTCAGATCCAGTATGTCAGGGGACACACTTTCAGGTTCAGCATGTAAGAGAACCCTAAATGCACATCCCTAAAAAGTTAGGTTATCCCTAAATGGTTAAATAATTTCTCTATTTATGCAGAGTTTCAGCTAGCTATGGCTAAGTTTGTTAAAGACAAACCATTTTCTTGTAAAAACACACAAACTCAGAAAAAAAGATAACTTTTCCTTTAGTACAGATGACCTTAGACTAAAAATGAAGATATTTATGCAGAGTTTCAACTATCTATGGCTATGTTTAATCAAGACAAGCTATTTTCTAGCGAAAACACACCAACTCAGAAAAAATGTTCAATTTTAATTGATTACCTACGTACTTAGAATAAAAATTAAGAAATTTATGCTGAGTTTCAACCAGCTATGGCTATGTTTGATAAAGACAAACTATTTTCTTGAGAAAACACACAAAATCATAAAAAATGTTAAATGTTAATTGATTAACTAAGACATTGGACTAAAATTTAAGATATTTATGAAGAGTTTCAACTAGCTATGGCTATGTTTGATAAATACAAGATATTTTTTCTAGAAAACACACAAAATCAGAAAAAAAAATGTTCCATTTTCCTTTAGTACCTACTCATCTAAAATAAAAATGAAGATATCTATGCATAGTGTCAAATAGTTATGTATAAGTTTGCTAATGACAAGCTATTTCCTTGCGAACCCAAACCAAATCATAACAAATGATAAATGTTCCCTGCGTATCTACTCAATTAGACTAAAAATGAAGATATATATGCAGAGTTTCAACTAGCTATTGCTATTTTTTATAAAGACAAGCTATTTTCTTGCGAAAACACACAAAATAAGAAAAAACGTTCAATGTTCCCAAAGTACGTACATAATTAGACTAAAAATTAATTTATTTATGAGGAGTTTCAACTATGTAAGGCTAAGTTTCCTAAAGACCAGCTATTTTCTTGAGAAAACACACAAAATCAGAAAAAATGTTCAATTTTACTTTATTACTTAAACACCGAAATTAAAAATGAAGATATTTATGCAGAGTTTCAACTAGCTATGAATAAGTTTGCTAAAGACACGCTATTTTCTAACGAAAACAATCAAACTCAGAAAAAATGTTCAATATTGCTCTAGTAACAGCGCAATTAAACTAAAAATTAAGATGTCTATAAAGAGTTTCAACTAGCTATGGCTATGTTTTCTAAAGACAAGCTAATTCATTACTAAAACACACAAAATCAGAAAAAAAATGTTCAGTGTTCCTCTAGTACCTGCAGAATAAGACTGAAATGAAGATATTTATGCAGAGATTAAAATAGCTATGACTAAGTTTGCTATATACAAACTATTTTCTGAAAACACACATGCAGGAAGCAAGCTATTTTCTTGTGAAACCACACAAAATCAGAAAAAAATGTTCAATGTTCCTTTAGTACCTACGCAATTAAACTTAGAATGAAGATATTTATGCAGAGTTTCAACTAGCTATGGCTAAGTTTGCTAAAGACAAGCTATTTTCTTGCGAAAACACACAAAATCAGAAAAAATGTTCAATGTTCCTCTAGTACCTACACAATTAGACTAAAAATGAAGATATTTATGCGGAGTTTCAACTAGCTATAGCTAAGTTTGCTGAAAACAAGCTATTTTCTTGCGAAAACACAAAAAATCAGAAAAAATATTCAATGTTCCTTTAGTACCTACGCAATTAGACTAAAAATGAAGATATGTTTTGCAGAGTTTCAACTAGCTATGGCTAAGTTTGCTAAAGACAAGCTATTTTCTTGCGAAAAAACACAAAATCAGAAAAAAATGTTCAATGTTCCTTTAGTACCAAAATAATAAGACTAAAAATGAAGATATTTATACAGAGTTTCAACTAGCTATGGCTAAGTTTGCTAAAGACAAGCTATTTTCTTGCGAAAACCCACAAAATCAGAAAAAATGTTCAATGTTCCTTTTAGTACCTACGCAATTAGGCTTAAATGAAGTTATTTATGCAGAGTTTCAACTAGCTATGGCTAAGTTTGCTAAAGACAAGCTATTTTCTTGCGAAAACACACAAAATCAGAAAAAAAAAATGTTCAATGTTCATATAGTACCTACGAAATTAGGCATAACTGTCGTTATTTATGAAGAGTTAAATATAGCTTTTTCTCTTTTATCTAAAGAAAATATATTTTTTGTTGAGAACGCACACACTCAGACAATATAGCGGTTTTTTAGGTTAAGTTTGGTGAGGTTAGCCTTCTTACTCGTGCGGATAGGTTAGGTTAGGTTAGGTTGGATTATGTGCGGTGCAGGTAAGTTAGTTTAGATTAAGTAAGGTTAAGTTAGGATAGGTTTGAAGATGTTTGTATATGTTAAGCCAGGGTAGGTTAGTTTACGTATGTGCGCGTATGTAGGCTTATATATCTTCATTTCTTGCTAATTGCGTAATATATCTAATTGCGTAGGTACTAGAGGAACATTGAACATTTTTTTTTCTGATTTTGTGTGTTTTCGCAAGAAAATAGCTTGTCTTTAGCAAACTTAGCCATAGCTAGTTGAAACTCTGCATAAATATTTTCGCAAGAAAATAACGTGTGCTTAAAAAACTTAGTCATAGCTATTTTAAACTCTGCATAAATACATTAAGTTTTAGTTTCATTGTGTAAGTAATCGATTACGAATGAACATTTTTTCTGATTTTGTTTGTTTTAGCAAGAAATTAGCTCACCGAAAAAACTGCATATTTCCTGAATTTCCTCTTGTACATGTTTTATTTCATAGCCATTTTCATTATGTGGTCGTAAGGTTTTAGCGTAAAAGCCATTTCGATTTATAAAATTTAGTGTTGGACTCCATCTGTTTTTCTTGTACTTATACATATTGTATCTGATGTTCCATTTATAGCAATGAATTTCACTTTATTGATTGTCTAGAAGTAAGAAAGCTGCTTCGAATATAATGCCAGTTGCGGAATATTTCAGACCAATATATTCTGTGTCAATCACACCAAACATTATTATATCTGAAAAAAAAAGTGTTTAAATTAAATTTCATTTCTATTTTGTCACTATTAAAAGTGCTAATCCCCTCTCCAGCAAAAATCATGGCTTCACGCCCCCCTCCCCGCACGGTCGACGGAATAGAAAATAGCCAAGAGTAGAAAAAATAGCATTGTGAGTTTCAAAGGCAGTGATTATTAATAGAAATTACCTAAAAATATTCACTTATGAAATATTGAAGCGATAGCAAAGATTAGAAAAGAGTGTTTTCTTTGCAAAAAAAAAAATGACATTTAGATATGTAATATGAGGTTAATATATCACAGATATAAGTTTATATTTGGGATTGAAAAGGAATAAAAATTTAAAGAAATATAATGGTAGGAAAAATGCTTATAGGTGCATAATCCCTCTGGATTTGGGCCCCCAAAGGACCTAGTAGTGTGTGTGTTGGAGAGTGGACGGGGTGGCGTCGCTATGTTCTTGCGCGACTGGGCCGGTTATTTCACGATCTTGCCTAGATGAGCCGGCGGGGTTCCCCATATTATAAGAAGCCACCCATTCTCTTTTAGTTTTTTGACCAGACTGTATGGTGGCTGCCTCGTCATCTCTGGATTTCTTGGAAGGAGGGGGCACTCATTCTTCATAATTGGCCTTAAAAAGAAGAGAAAAAATTAGTATCTAAATAATATGCCCCTTTTCTACAGAAAAAAAGTTATTAACTACAATTTTGTTTAGAAAAGTATTGCATTTTAGTAAAGCAAAAAACTCATATTCTCTCCCCCTAAATTTAGGAAAATTAACCCAAACTAAGTCTACCCTCTCATTGAGTTAATCATGTGCTTTATTCAAGCGAAAGCCATATCTTACTACATTTTATTTAAATGTTATAGCTAAAACCACTAAATGATGAAGAAGTAATTAAGGTGAGAAACGATTATCTTTTCTATTTTGTCACTATTAAAAGTGCTAACCCCCTCCCCAGCAAAAAATCCTGGATTGACGCTCCCCTCCCGGGAATATAAAAGAAACTTTATCGAAAGAAAGCTTGAAAATAATCTGTTTCTCTTCTCCAAAATAGCACATTGCGTCTGCGCCTAATTATTACAATTGCCTCAAAGTGTTTTAATTTTGACGGAGAAACAGTTCCTTTTGACTTTGGCTGCTGCGTTCGTAAACACAGAGGGAAAAGGGTGACAGCTAATTATAGGCCTCGCGCCGGAGAGCCTTGTGTCAAACCAGAGCGGGTTAATAACAACAGTGACGGAAGTCAGTAGACACTTTTAGCTAGTATATAGAACACTTAAAATTGCATAAATTTAACGAAATGATAATTATTTCTTTTTGCGAGAGTTTTGTTGTAAAACAGTGAGGGGGGGGGTGACGGTGGGTGGTTAAAAGAAAATATATTATTTATTTAATTTTGACGGAGACACAGGTCCTGTTGACTTTGGCTGCCGCGTTCGTAAACACATAGGAAATGGGGTGAGAGCTAATTTTAACCTCGCGGAGAGCATTATGTCAGAACCAGGGTAGTTTAATAACAACAGTGACGGAAGTCAATAGACAATTTTATCTATTATATATAAAAATAAAATTTCAAAAATTTAAAGAAAGTAAAATGTTTCTTTTTGGTATACTTTTGGTTTTAAAAAAATGGGAGATGGGTCAAAAGAATATATTTTATGTTTTCCATTGATTATAATGATGTTTGTATGGTTTGGGGGGGGGGGTTGGGGTAAAGGAATATATCAGGACCCTTTGGGAGCTTGGGGGACCTTTGGGGACCGTGGCGTCCTTCGGGGTTGGGGTAGAGGGATTGGAACCCTTTGGATCGGGGTAGGGGGATCGGAACCCTTTGGGTTGTGGTAGAGGACCTCACAACACTGTTCAAATGGAACTTGTGTATTATAACGACCACAGAGTTTCACCCTCAAATTCTCTTCTAAAACCTTTCCTAAAATCACCTTTTAAAATGTCTCTAACTGTTTCGCCCAAATAATCCCATAAAATGGATAAAACGGTTTCGCCCAAATAATCCCTAAACGTAATTTCAGCGTGTTCATTTTGTTTGGCATCTCTGCGCTAACGCATTTCAAATTTCTATGAAACCCTTTCCTACGTTAATCTCTTCATCTCATAAATTTTCCTAGCTAAACTATTAGGGTTTCGTTAGAATATCAATTTATCTCTCCGACTTAAAGCTCCGTGAAGCCGTATTTAAAAATAGAATTTCTATCTCTTTAGACTCCCGCATAATTCCAAGATAACAAGTGATGTCAATTATAATTCCTGACACTAAAGATCAATGAAGCCCTATTTAAAAATAGAATATTAATTTTTCTCTCTGACCTAAAGAACGTTTATCCCTCAGACCTAAGATTAAAGAAGCCTTAATGTTTCTTAATTCTCCCCTTCGTGAATCAATAATTTCCATTAGCTATTATGTAAATCAAGTTCACATGTGCTACTCGTGACAGGACCACGTGGTTTATGGTTTTACAAGTGAGAAAGTTCCTGTTTTTTCATTCTCACTGAGAAAACCATAAAACAGACATGAATTGCTGTTGACATCCATAAATGTGACAAAGTTCCTGTTTTTCTGGTTTGGGGGGGGGGGGTGGGGGTAAAGGAATATAGCGGGACCCTTGGGGAGCTTGGGGGACCTTTGGGGACCATGGCTTCCTTCGGGGTTGGGGTAGAGGGATTGGAACCCTTTGGATCGGGGTAGGGGGATCGGAACCCTTTGGGTTGTGGTAGAGGACCTCACAACACTGTTCAAATGGAACTTGTGTATTATAACGACCACAGAGTTTCACCCTCGAAATTCTCTTCTAAAACCTTTCCTAAAATCACCTTTTAAAATGTCTCTAACTGTTTCGCCGAAATAATCCCATAAAATGGATAAAACGGTTTCGCCCAAATAATCCCTAAACGTAATTTCAGCGTGTTCCTTTTGTATGGCATCTCTGCGCTAACGCATTTCAAATTTCTAGGAAACCCTTTCCTACGTTAATCTCTTCATCTCATAAATTTTCCTAGCTAAACTATTAGGGTTTCGTTAGAATATCAATTTATCTCTCCGACTTAAAGCTCCGTGAAGCCGTATTTAAAAATAGAATTTATATCTCTTTAGACTCCCGCATAATTCCAAGATAACAAGTGATGTCAATTATAATTCCTGACACTAAAGATCAATGAAGCCCTATTTAAAAATAGAATATTAATTTTTCTCACTGACCTAAAGAACGTTTATCCCTCAGACCTAAGATTAAAGAAGCCTTAATGTTTCTTAATTCTCCCCTTCGTGAATCAATAATTTCCCCTAGCGATTATGTAAATCAAGTTCACATGTGCTACTCGTGACAGGACCACGTGGGTTATGGTGTTAAATGTGAGAAAGCTCCTGTTTTTTCATTCTCACTGAGAAAACAATAAGACAGACATGAATTGCTGTTGACATCCATAAATGTGACAAAGTTCCTGTTTTTCAAATTATCACTGAAAAAAACCAATAAACATACATTAAAAACATAAAATAAATCGACAAACACACATAACCATCCAAGAAAACATACATAAATGTGACAAAATTCCTGTTTTTCAAATTCTCATTGACAAAAAACCATAAACCACGTGGTTCTCCCCTCGTGAATCAATAATTCCCCCTAGCGATTATGTAAATCAAGTTTACAGGCTAGGTTCACCTAAAGATCAAAGAAGCCATGTTTGTTTCTTAATTCCCCCCTCGTGAATCAATAATTTCCCCCTAGCGATTATGTAAATCCAAGTGAGAAAATTCCTGTTTTTTCATTCTCACTGAGAAAACCATAAAACAGACATGAATTGCTGATGACATCCATAAATGTGACAAAGTTCCTGTTTTTCAAATTCTCACTGACAAAAACCATTATACATCCATGAAAAACATCAAATAAATCGACCAACACACATAACCCTCCATGAAAACATACATAACTGTGACAAAATTCCTGTTTTTCAAATTCTCATTGACAAAAAAACCATAAACCACGTGGTTCTCGTGCCAATATATGGTGTTAAAAAAAGTTGTAGGTGGCAGCAGGGGTGAGTCCTGGGGTCAATAGGGTCACTTCTACTAACATCCTGCTTATGATTCCCCAGAAGTTTCATCTTGATACAGTGAGCCGTTAAAAAAAATACTGGTGAAACGCGTGCATTAGCAATTTGTATGTGCAGAGTAAGTTTTGATTTAGTTCAAATTCCCCCTCAATATTCTGTCAAATTTTCCCTTACATCGCGTAGCCTTAATTGTACTAACATCATAGTAGTAGTGGTGGTAGTAGGAACAGTAGTAGCAGTAATAGTGTATTATTAGTAGTAGTAGTAACACGAGTATTAAGAGCAGTAGTAGCAGATACATGTTGCCTATTGGCTAGTTGAACATCCTGCGCATGATTCCCCAGAAGTTTCATCTTGATACAGTGAGCCGTTAAAAAAAATACTGGTGAAACGCGTGCATTAGCAATTTGTATGTACAGAGTAAGTTTTGATTTAGTTCAAATTCCCCCTCAATATTCTGTCAAATTTTCCCTTACATCGCGTAGCCTTAATTGTACTAACATCATAGTAGTAGTGGTGGTAGTAGGAACAGTAGTAGCAGTAATAGTGTATTATTAGTAGTAGTAGTAACACGAGTATTAAGAGCAGCAGTAGCAGATACATGTTGCGTATTGGCTAGTTGAACATCCTGCGCATGATGCCCCAGAAGTTTCATCTTGATACAATAAGCCGTTAAAAAAAATACTGCTGAAACGCGTGCATTAGCAATTTGTATGTACAGAGTAATTTTTGATTTAGTTCAATTTTCCCCTGAACGTTTCTTCCGATGTTCATTTCAACCTCCTCAATCTTAGTAGTACTCGCTGCAGATGCAGTAGTTTTAGCTGTAGTATTAGTGGTAGTAGTAGTAGCAGCGTGTAAATATTGCCTTTTTGGTCAATTGATCATCTCCCTTATTATTTCCTGAAAGCTCCAAATTAATAAACTCAGTCATTCCTGAGCTCTGCCCTTTTGAGAGGCCATACACACATAGCATGTTTCAACATTCCCAGAAAGGCTCACCTGAATGCCCTTCGTCTTTTTAGAAAGTAAAGTTCAAACATGCACACATTCCTCAATGACATATACTATATGTAAACAATAAATGAGTTTCCCAACTTACAGCCCTTGCACTGAGGGCTGTGGGGGAGGGATTGGCATCCCCAGAGGCATAATTACAGGGTCTTTCAACAACGTTGAAAAAAATTGATGTCTCAAAACTTTGTTTGGACGTTTCTTTTAAGAAATTATGTGCGTGCGGAGGGGGGTTGCTCTCAAATCACTTTGACTCTTAAAAAGATCACTTAAACTTCCAATTTCCAATTAAATACCTCCCATCCAAAGTTTATACAGCCACGTATTCCGTAAAAACCTTAAATGTCCCCAGTGCACAACTTAAAACCCTTTCCTCAGGGCTCTGGAGGGTCGTGTCGAGCTTGGAGGCACTTTATATGTTCTTTGGACTGTTTTGAACAATTTGGCTATCTCATAATTTTGATCAGATGCGTTTGAGGAAAAGAGAGCGTCAAGAAGGGTAGGGCTAGTTGTCCAGTTGCCCTCTATCACTTTTGATTCTTACAAAGGAACTAGAGCTTTCAAATTCCAATTAAATGAGCCTCCTCTAAATTCTATACGACCACACCTTCCATAGAAACCTTATTTATCCCCAGGGAATAACTTAGAACCCCTTCCCCCAGGTTCTTAGGGGTTTTTCAACTCCGAAGGCCTTGTTATATAATCTTTAGACTATTTTGAAGACAATGGCTATCTCAAAATTTTTGACAGGTGCATTTTGGGAAAAGAAGACGTGGGGAGAGGGTTAGGTACCCTTTGATTACTTTTTACTCTTAAAACGGGTACTAACATGTCTATAATAGGAAACTAGTAAAACGTTTAGTCATTGCCGTGAGGGCTGTGAGGGGAGTACCATCCTCAAATACATAATTACTGGACCTTTCATCAATGCTGAACAAAATGGATATCTCAAAATTTTGATTGTATGTTTTTGGCAAAATGATGGGCGTGGGAGGAAGGGGTACTGGCTGCCCTCCAGTCAATTTCGACTATCAAAAAGGGCACTATAACTTTCCGTTTACAATCGAATGAGTATCTTTCGAAGTTTCAATGACAGACCTTTTTACAGGAAGTGCCCTGGTCTGAAAGCAAAAAAAATATAAAAATAATACATTGTGCCAACATTGTTCTTTACTTAGGCAGAGCTATTGCGCCGTCTATGATTTCTGTTCGATTTGGGTTTCATTTACTTATTGCTGGCGATTAGTGGTAGTCTTACATATGGTTGATTAATATGTTTTATTTCCACTCATTTTTGGGTTAAAGGTGTTCTTACTTTTCTTTGAAAAACATATTTTGTGGACAAAATTTTTAATTAATAAAAAAAAGAAGGACAAAAGCGCAAACCCGAAATCACCCACTTCGTTATAACGAGTATATAAGAATTTACTCCGGCTAACTACAACCGTAACCCCTAAAAAAGATTTTCCAGTAACAAAGGAAATTTGGTCTTAGTGGCAATTCCAAAATACTCGCTGTTTCTGCTTTTATATTTGGATTATATGCGTTTTAAATATTTCAAGTCATTTTTTGTACTAAAATTTTTAGTATGGTAAAAAAGAAAATATTTTATACAAAATATAATGAATTGCGAAATGCATATCTAAACTATTTTTTGTATCAGTATTTATACGAAACGACGTGTTGTTTAAAAATATTTTGATCTCAAATGACAATAAATTTCTCCCGAAGCACTTTTTCATATTACATTGAAAGTAAAATATTGATCATTAATAATTTTGGAAAAGCTGCTGACCAAAGTATAATCATCTACGTAACAAGTACTGACAAAACTCTCCAAAAGTGACCTCAGTGCCTCTCAAAGTATAAACGCATACAACAAGTACTGACAAAACTCTTTAAAAGCGACCCCACGTACCTCAGCACCTCTAGAGGAAAAATGCTGTACTACTTAATCGCTCCGAGCCAATAAATTGAATTTAATACAGCATTTACGGAACAAGTATAATCACCTTCGGAACTTGTGCATTTATCCCCCAGATTCGCATAGGTATGGAATCGTCTCCGGAGACGCGGACAAAGGGTCACTTTTTTTGGGTGGAGAGGATAGGTTTTGTCAGTACTTGTTGTATGTGTTTATACTTTGCTGCTGACGTACTGAAAAGTGCCACTGGTTACGACTCGACACGGCTAAGAACGGGGCTGTGTGTAGGCCTAGAGTCTGCACAGAAGCAGTGAAAATGAAAATGTCCCTTCCAAAGACTTCTCGTGATAAAGACTCCTTTGACATACTCGTAACGAAAGGGTCCAGCAACGGGACAAAGACGCTCGATCGCTTTAAGTCGCACGAAGCTTCGGTTTTTCACAAAGCAACTATCGCAACCACAGACTCTTTGCACTGCGGTAATGATGTGAGTCAAGAGCTAAGTGCTCAAGCAAGAATGCCACGACTCTTGCAAAGCTCTGAAACTCAAACTCTGGTCTTTGAAGTACCTTGCCTCACACGGAATACCTATAAGAGGTAAGCAAGAAGAGTCTTCGAACTTCCAACGCCTTCTTGAACTAAGGGCAAATGATGTTCCAGTTTTAGAAAAGTGGCTTGCCAGACCAGAAAAGTACAATTAGGCGTCACATTAAATTCAAAATGAAATATTAGAGGATATGTGCCATGCTACGCTTTACCTCCTCATAGATCAAGTGAAAAAGTACAAATATTTTGTAGTGATGCTTGACGAAACCACTGATGTTTCCTGTATTAATTATAAACAACCTTTCCCCCCAAAAAAAGGTTTTAAAAGAAAAGTAAAGAACTCCATTAAACCAAAAACGAGCAAAAATAAAACCAAATAATCTACCAAGCGTAAAACTACCACAAATGCACTTTAGTGAAAAAATATAAATGTTTTTTCTTTCATAACTTTAATAAATCAAATAATATTAACATTTTGATTACTAAATATCCCTATATGTATATTAAACTGACAATTCACATTTATTTGTATTTTTTTCAGTAAAGTGCAAATTATGTTCTGACCTTGGGAAGGCATAAGGGTTTTGAGCCCAGCTTATGTTAATTTCTGCTCGTTTTGGGTTTGACTCGGTTGTTTATTGTAATTTCTGTTCGTTATGGGTTTCATTTATTTATCAATGCTGATTTGTGGTAGTTTCACGCTTGGTAGATTATTTTATTTTATTTTTGATCTATTTTGGTTTAATGGAGTTCTTTACTTTTCTTTGAAAAGCTTATTTTGTGGAAAAAGTTTTTTTAATTAATTTCTGTTCGTTTTATTTAGTCTTTTACATAGTCTTTTTAGGGAAAAAGAAAATAATACTTTAAATCTTTTCTTATTTTTTAAGACTTTATAGTTTGGCCTACTATTTGTCTGCTGGAGAAAAATTTTCAGCAATGTTTAGCATCATACATCCTTTTAAAAATCTGGACACATATAGTAGTGTTTAATTTAGTTTCATACCTCCTCTAGTTAACTTGAAATAGAAAACTTGATAACATTCACAAAAAAAATCTGTTTACTTTCTTTGATAGCTTGGATACACTTAAGCTATTTTGATTTGGTTCAATTTTAAGAGCAGAAGTTGCCCTGAAAGTTTCAACACACTATCCTCAGTCGTTCTTGGGATACCGCTGAGATGCCTTATTGGAAATCAGCATTAACACAGTGCATTTTAATTTAATCTTATGGCAACTTTTATTTTTAAAACATAATGTGCAATTGGGAGGGTGGGCGAGGTAAGGGGACTAGTTGCCGTCCAATCACTTTCGACTATTAAAAAGGGCATTAGTCCTTTCTATTTTCAATCGAATGATCCCTTTTGAAGTTCTTACGACAACTCCTTCGATTCAAAGTGCCCTGGTATAAACAAAAAAAAAAACAAAAAAAAACAACTTTTTGAGTTTCTACGAACACACTTTCTATAAACAACTTATATACCCCTAGGGCATAAATTACGACCATTACCCAGAAGGTTGTGTGGCGTTTCTGATCCTCAAAGACCTGATTTCCAGAACTTTGAACTACATTAAACAAATCGGCTAACTCAAAATTTTTATTGGATTGGTTTGGGGAAATGGTGGGTGTGAGAGGGGTTTAGTTGCCCTTCAATCACTTTTTTCTATTTAAAAAGGCACTAGCCCTTTCAATTACCAATCAAATGAGCCCTTTTGAAGTACCTACGACAAAAATTTCTATAAAAGCCTTATATACCCCCAGGGCATAACTTACAACCTTTGTCCTGAAGGTTTTTTTTTTGGGGAGGGGGGAGGGTTGTCATCCTCAAAGACCTAATTTCCAGAACTTTCAACTACCTTGAACAAAATGAATATCTTAAAATTTTGATTGGATGTATTTGGGAAAATGGTGGACGTGAGATGAGGGTTAGTCGCTCTTCAATCACTTTCGGCTATTAAAAAGGGCTTTACCCCTTTCAATTTCAAATCGAATGACAGTAGAGAGGCCTTATTGACTCGTGACATTACCACGTGGTTTATGGTTTTCTCACTGAGAATGAAAAAAACAGAATTTTTCTCACTTTAAAAAACATGAGCTTTCTCACATTTATGTATTTTTGTAAGGGGGGTTATATGTGTTGTTTAATTTATTTGATGTTTTTCATGAATGTCAAAATCAAATTATTGTGTTTTTATGGTTTTTGTCAGCAAGATTGGAAAAACAGTAATTTTGTGACATTTATGTACGTCAACAGCAATTCATGTTCCAGTTTTATGTCTGTTCGTTGTCAGTGAGAATGAAAAAACAGGAACTTTCTCACATTTATGGATGTCAACAGTGTCAAAATAGAAAACCCGTCTCTTTGAAAGGTGTAATGACCTGTAGAAATCTTTACCTATCAGAAAAACCTGTTTGGTACGAAGGGGCCATAGAATTCAAAAGAAGGACTATACTCCTTACTTTCAGTTGAAAAAACTTGTTTTTTTATTTAATTTACATATAGTATTGGTTATTGGGAAGAATACAGGCGTTTTCAGGAGGAATTTTGTTCTAGGGGGGGGGGGGGTCAGAGTAGGGGTTACGAGGGAGGATCTTTCCATGGAGGATATTTCCTTGGGGGAAGGGACATTTCTATGAAGGGGGGCCAGATTTCCCAGTAATATTTAAAAAACGATCAGAAATTAAATAAAAAAACTAGTTTTTTCAACTGAAAGTAAGAAGGAACATTAAAACTTAAAACGAACAGAAATTATTACGTATATAAGGGGGTTCACCCCCTAGTCAATACCTCGCTCTTTACGTTAAAGTTTTTTGTAGTACTTTAAAAAAAGCCATCTATTCTAATTAACTGGCCTTTGTGAATCAGGGGTTTGTGATTCGAACAAAATTTGAAACTCTAGCGCAAAGAGTGACGTATTGACTAGGGAGCAAACTCCCTAATATACGTAATAAAAACATACGAATATAGAAATTCGTTACGTAAGTTAATTCGTAAAATACGTCAGAACAAAATTTCGAGAAAGCCAATTAGCGAAAAAAAAAAAAAAAAATTAATATGCGAATTTCGTTTTAATTATTCATGTACGGTGAGCCAAAATCAAAGCTGCATTAATTCAAAAACGTTCAGAAATTAACTAAAAAAACAGTTTTTTTAACTGAAAGTAAGGAGCGACATTAAAACATAAAACGAACAGAAGTTATTCCGTATATGAAAGGGGCTGTCCCCTCCTCAACGCCTCGCTCTTTAGCCCCTTTCATATACTGAATAATTTCTGTTCGTTTTAAGTTTTAGTGTCACTCCTTAATTTCAGTTCAAAAAACTTGTTTTTTATTAGTTAATAGTTTAAAGGGTCAAATTTCTTTTATAATAGGCCCTATGGAAATGTCAATCTGAAATTACAAGTTCAAATTGCCATAATACTAATCTTATAACATAAAAACAAAACAAACAATCTTTGGACCAACTGTACTTGGCTAATGAAACCATTTTTGCGGCATTAGATCGCACGTCTATAGTTAGACGCTTTCTCCGAACGCTATTTTTTAAAACAATAAAAACTTTGGCGTAAAGAGCGAGGCATTGAGGAGGGGACAGCCCCTTTCATATACGGAATAATTTCTGTTCGTTTTAAGTTTTAATGTTGCTCCTTACTCTCAGTTAAAAAAACTTGATTGTTTTTATTTAATAATGCACATATACTGACATTTATTCCTTAAAGTCTTAATAATTTTGGAAAAAATATATTTACTTTTTTCGCAAATGTAACGATTTTTAAAGAATATAGTCGATCAGAAAGCATTAATAAACTAAAGATGTGATAGCAAATGTACATAATCCACAAAAGGATAGAAAGTCACAATGCACATAATGCACACAGTTTCTTAATCTGCAGTTTTATTTTAATGTTTCGTTTTGCTAGAATCCCACTGTTTCATTTTGCATTCAAAATATCAATTCTAACATATACGTACATTAGTAAATACTAGACTGCCTCGCTTTGGCCTTGTGTTAATACTTTTTTGGATTTTATTTTAATGTGAGTTTTCTTTCCTCTTTTTTTGTATAGCTGTATTTGCTTTTATTTGTTGTCGTTTTTTTGTTTAAGCTATTTTTTATACAAGTTTTTTTTCCGTTGATAAAAGCCTCTGGATCCAAAGCCAAAATGTTCAAACTTTTAATATTATTTGCTACTGAAAAGTTTATTATTCGTAATTATTCACTGTCGTTAAAAATGTACTTGTTATTAACAGATTTTTGTTTCAATTATACAAAATAAACCTTTGTAAAGATGAACCCCGAATAATTTCAGCTAGGGTTGTATAAACAGAGGCTAAAGCAAAGAAGGTTAAATCTATGAAAGTAGTAACAGATCATAAAATTTTGCAGTTTTGGGTCAAGATTTTGTGTCTGGTCAAGATACCCCATGGGCATAAGTTTGGGCATCGTTACACCTGTTTATGCACAATTATGAGAAAGGACGGAAAAGGGGCTGGGTTCATCCTGAAAAAGGCCGTATCAAGGGAGGGGGGTTAGGGTTTTGAGCCTCCCCCCTCCCAAAATGTTTGTTTGATACGTATAAACGTAACAAAAATAGATATAAACATATTTTTTATGCGTTTTTTTTAGTTTTTTTTTGTGTACCCCCTCATCCCAAAATAAATTCCTCTGTAAAGCACCCCCCAAAAAAAATATCCTGGATACGGCCCCGATCCCGAAATAGGCAATTTTAAGCCACATCATTGACCATGAACCCACTACTTCAGTAACATGATAATCTTTATCCTTTGGCGTATAAGGTGGCGGTTATGGCACAGAAAGGAAATTTGAGCTGTATGACAGGTCCAGAGATGAGATTGGACATTAAAAGAAAGACGTATGAAGGGGGATGCTACCATGTACTTACATATACTTAGTTCCTCCCACGCCGTCTGGCGCATAAGGCAACTACGGTGCATCTCCACGACGACTTCTGAAGAGCTTAGACCACAGATCTTCCAAAGATGTTCTCGCCAAAGCAGCCAATTTCTCTAGGGATCAGCCATGCGTCGTTCTCTGTTGTCCACGTCTTCTAATGCCAGAGATCTAACACCAAACATCATGGGGGAGCCTGCCATCCCATACGGACCATATTAGCCCAATATCGCCATCTACTACTTAGGATTTTTTCAACTATTAGCGGTTGTTCCGTCCTTTCATGTATGGCGGTGTTTGTAATTCTTACGGACCAGTGGATCCCCAGGTTGCGCTGAAGACTAATTTTGAGACATTGTATTCATTTTCAAACTGTTTCATCAGTGCCCATGTCTCGCATCCATACGTCAGTACAGAAAGGACATTGCTATTTAGGTGTCGGAGTTTGAGCTTCAGAGATTACGCAGTATTTTTCCAAACTATTCTTAATTTGGTAAAAACATTGCCTGCACAAGTAATGTGTGTAGTAATTTCACGCTCGAGACTTCCATTAGAATTGATTAGGCTTCCCATATACTTAAATTCTGTACCCTCATCTAGCTCATCTGAACCAACATTCAGTGGCTGGGCCGGGGTTGTTACGCATAATCCTCGTCTTTTGAGTACTAAATGACAATCCAACTCGCCCAGCTTTGTGAGAGAACTTGGTGATGTTCTGTTGCAGGTCTTCTCTTAGATGAGAGAGGAGCGCAATGCCATCAGCAAAATCACCGTCAAAGACAGTACGCCTCTCATTCAATTGTATCCCTTTAACAAAATGACAGGACCGAAGTACCTAGTCAATGAGAAGCGTGAAGAGCACAGGAGAGAGTTTTTGAGGAGGACACTCCCCCACAGCCCTCAAGGCAAGGATTGGAAGTTACGCCCTAGAGAAATATAAGTTTTCCCCTGGGGGAATATAAGGTTTTTATAGAAAGTGATGTCGCAGAAACTCCAAAAAGGGCTAATTTGATCGGGAATTGAAAAGGCTAGAGTCCTTTTTAATAGTCGAACGTCATTGGAGGGCAGCCACCCCCCCCCCTCTCACACCCAATATTTCCCCAAACACAACCAATCAAAATTTAGAAATGGCCATTTTGTTCAACGTAGTTGAAAGTTCTGGAAATTAGGTCTTTGAGGAAGACAACCCTCTGACAGCCTTTAGGGCAAGGGTTTTAAGTTATGCCCTGGGGGCATATAAGGTATATAAAGAAAGCGTTGCCGTTTTCTTTAAAGGGATTATTCAATTTGAAATTGAAAGGGTATTGTCCTTTTTAATAGTCAAAATAGACTGAAGGGCAATTAACCCCCCTCTCACGCCTACCATTTATACAAACCCGTCCAATACAAATTTTGAGATAGCCATTTTTTTCAATGTAGTTGAAAGTTCTAAGAATTAGGTCTTTGAGGATGACGACTTCCCACAGCCCTCAGGGTAAGGGTTGTAAGTTATGCCCTAGGGGCATATAAGGTTTTTTTTATAGAAAGCGTTGTCGTAAAAACTTCAAAAAGGGGTTTATTCGATTGGAAATTGAAATGGCTAGTGCCCTTTTTAATAGTCGGAAGTGATTGGAGGCCAATTAACCCCCCTCTCACACATTCAATCAAAATTTTAAGATATCATTGTGTTAAACGTAGTTGAACGATCCGAAAATTATGTCTCTGAGGATGACAAACCCCCCAAAGCCCCTAGGAAAAGGTTGTAAGTTATACACTGGGGGCATATAAGGTTTTCATAGAAAGTATTGTCGTAGAAACTTCAAAAAAGGCTCATTCAATTGCCGTCCTGGCTAAGTGGACTTAAGCTGGGTTGAGAATTCTTTGTCCAAGGGGCACGGGTTCGATCCCTGGCGTGGCCAGTTATTTAGGTTTGGGACGCGGATCAGCGGTGTGACTCTTGAAGCATAGCCAGAGTCAACCCAGCTCTAAATGGGTACCTGGAGAAACTTGGGGAAAGTAAGAAGGAAGGCTGTGCGAAAGCACATGATGGCTGGCCACCAACCCCCATCGCACTTCCGGGCTGAACGACAACGAAACGGAGATCAGCACCACCGGTTTGGACATTAAGGGTCTAGTGCCGTCATAGTTACATACTTACATTCAATTGGGAATTGAGAGGGCTAGTGCCCTTATTAATTGCCAAACGTAATCGGGGGTGAATTCCCCCCCCCCCGCCCATCATTTCCCCAAACGTTTCTGATCAACATTTTGGTATAGCCTTTTTTTGAATGTAGTTGAAGGGTCTGGAAATTATGTCTTTGAGTATGACAACCCCCCTCACAGCCCTCAGTGCTATGGCTGAAAGTTATGCCCTGGGGGCCCATAAGGTTCTTATAGAAAGTATTCTCGTAAAAACTTCAAAAAGGGCTCATTCGATTGGAAATTGAGAGGGCTATTGCCCTTTTTAATAGTCGAAAGTAATGGGAAGGAGAATCATCCCCCCACTCCCATCATTTCCCCAAATATTTCAATGTCTCCCCAAACATTTTAATATGACAATTTTGGTCAACGTAGTTGAAAGGCTTGGAAATGATGTCTTTGAGGATGACAACCATAGCACTCAGGACAAGGGTTGTAAGTTATGGCTCTAGGGGATGTAAGCTTTTTTTAGAAAATTTTTATCGTATAAGCTTCAAAAGGGGCCCATTCGATTAAAAATTGAGAGGAATAGTGCTTTTTTTATAGTCAAAAGTGATGAGAGGGCAAATCCCCCCCCCCCCCCTACGTGCACCATTTCCCCAAACGCTTCCAATAAAAATTTTGAGATTGCTATTTTGTTTATCCTATCTGAAAGGTCTGGAAATTATGTCTTTGAGGATAAAAAAATCCCCCCAGCCTTCAGGGCAACGGTTGTAAGTTATGCCCTGAGGGCATATAAGGTTTTTTATATAAAGCGTGGTCACATAAACTTCAGAGGGGGCTCATTGGATTGGAAATCAGAAGCTCTATTGCTCTTTTTAAGAGTCAAAGTGATCGGAGGGCAGCTACCCCCCCCCCCCCAAACACCCACATGTCGTATTGTCCTGAAATGCATCTAATAGAAATTTTGAGATAGTCATTCTATTCAAAATAGTCTAAATATCATATAACAAGGCTTTTGGGGTTAAAAAACCCTAGAGATTAGGGGCAAGGGTTTTAAGTTATGCTCAGGGGGTATGTAACGTTCTTATGGAAAAAATTCAAATGAATTTAAAGAAGAAAATCTGCATTGTCAGTTTAATATACATAGGCTGATATTTATTCCTTAAAATCTTAATTGATATTTGATTTCTTAAAGTTAGAAAAGTGAAAACAATTGAAAGAAGTTTTTTCAGTAAAGTGCATATTTTATTCTGGCTTTTAGAAAACTTGGGGCTTAGAACCCTACTCATATTAGTTTCTGCTCGTTTTGAGTTTGATTCTTAATTATTTTAATTGCTGTTTGTTTTGGGTTTCATTTATTTATTGATACTGTTTTGTGGCAGTTGTATTTTGTATTCTTGGTAGATTATTTGATTCTATTTTGTTCATTTTGGTTTAATGGAGTTCTTTACTTTTTTTTTAAACTTAATTTGTTGAAAAAGTTTTTTTTAATTAATCTCAGGAAAACACGACGTGTTTGTGTTTTTGAGGAGGAGGGGGTAGCTGCGTTCTGATCACTTTAACTCTTAATAAGGGCACTAAAACTTATGATTACCAATCCAATGAGTTCCCTCCAAAGCATTTACGACCACCCATTTTATAAGAGCCTTATATGCCCCAAGGGCACAACTTAAAGCCCTATCCCTGAGAGCTGAGGAGGGAGGGGTTGTCTTCCTCACAGACATAATTTTTTTGTTTTGTTTAAAACTTATTTTGCTGAAAAAGTTTTTTTTAAATTAATTTCTGTTCGTTTCATATTGACATAGTCTTTTTCAGGGAGAAAGATTTAGCCTCTTCTAAACTTAAACAACCATTCCTTCCATAAGAACCTTAAATAACCCCTGGGCATAGCTTACAACCCTTTCCCCTAATTTTTGGGAATTGTTTCAACCCCAAATGCCTTGTTATATAATATTTAGACCATTTTGAATAGAATAGCTATGTCAAAATTTCTATTAGATGCATTTCAGAAAATACGACGTGTGTGTGTGGGGGGGGGGGAGGGGGTTGCTGCCCTCCGATCATTTTTACTCTAAAAATAAAACAGTCGAGCGTCTGATTACCAATCCAGTGAACCCCCTCCGAAGTTTATATAACCAGGATTTCTAGAAAAACCTTATATCCCCCAGGGGACAACTTACAACCCTTACCCTGAAGGCTGGGGGTTTTGTTATCCTCAAAGACATAATTTTCAGACCTTTTTGATACGCTGAACAAAATAGCTATCTCAAATTTTGATTGGAAGTATTTGGAGAAATTATGGGCGTGGGAGAGGGGGGTATTTGGACTTTGATCACTTTTTACTAATTAAAAAAGCACTAATCTTCTCAATCTTAAATCAAATGAGCCCTTTTTGAAGCTTCTACGACAAAAATTGTTATAAGAACCTTTTATGCCCCGAAGGCAGAACTAACAACCCATGTCCTAAGGGCTATGGGGGGAGGATTGTCATCCTCAAAGACATAATTTTCCGACCTTTCAACTACGTTGAACAAAATGGCCTTATCAAAATATTGGTCGAAAATAGTTGGGAAGATGATGGCGTAGGGGGGAGGAATTCTCCCTCCAAATACTTTTGGCTATTGAAAAGGGCAATAGCCCTTTCAGTTTCCAATCGAATGAGCCCCTTTTTAAATTTTTACGACAATGATTTCTATAAAAACATTATAGGCCCCCGGGGCATAACTTACAACCTTAGGCCTGAGGGCTGTGGTGGTGGGGGGGGGGGGTGTCATCTAACAACCCATGTCCTAAGGGCTATGGGGGGAGGATTGTCATCCTCAAAGACATAATTTTCCGACCTTTCAACCACGTTGAACAAAATGGCCTTATCAAAATATTGGTCGAAAATAGTTGGGAAGATGATGGCGTAGGGGGGAGGAATTCTCCCTCCAAATTCTTTTGGCTATTGAAAAGGGCAATAGCCCTTTCAGTTTACGATCGAATGAGCCCCTGTTGAAATTTTTACGACAATGATTTCTATAAAAACATTATATGCCCCCGGGGCATAACTTACAACCTTAGGCCTGAGGGCTGTGGTGGTGGGGGGGGGGTGTCATCCTCAAAGACATAATTTCCAAAACTTTCAACTACGTTCAACAAAATACCTACCTAAAAATTTTGATCAGAAATGTTAGGGGAAATGGTGGGCGTGAGAGGGGGGTTAGTTACCCTCCAATCACTTTTTACTCTTTAATAGGGCACAATCCCTGTCAATTTCCAATTGAATGAGCCTTTTTTGAAGTTTCTACGACAATGCTATCTATAAAAACCTTATATGCCCCCAAACTATAACTTACAACCTTTCCCATGGGGGCTCTGGGGGGTTTGTCATCCTCAAATACATAATATCCAGAACTTTCAACTACGTTGAACAAAACGGCCATCTCAAAATTTTGAATGGATGTGTTTGGGGAAATGGTGAGCATGAGAGGGGGGTTAGTTGCCCTTCAATCACATTTGACTATTAAAAAGGGCACCAGCCCTTTCAATTTCCAATCGAATGAGCCTTTTTTGAAGTTTCTACAACATCGCTTTCCATAAAAAACATTACATGCTCCCAGGGCATAACTTACAACCTTATCCCTGAGGGCTGTGAGGGGGTTGTCATCCTCAAAGACCTAATTTCCAGTACTTGCAACTACGTTCAACAAAAAAAAATATCTATAAATTTTGATTGGATGTGCTTGGGGAAATGGTGAGCGTGAGAGGGGGTTAGTTACCCTCCAATCACTTTTGACTATTAAAAAGGGCACTAGCCCTCTCAAATTCCTTTTGAATGACCCCCTCTTGAAGTTTCTACGACAATTCTATCTATAAAAACCTTATATGCTCTCAGGGTATAACTTAAAATCTTTGCCATGGAGACTCTGAGGGGTTAGTCATCCTCAAATACATAATCTCCAGAACTTTCAACTACGTTGAACAAAGCTGCTACCTCAAAACTTTGACAGGATGTGTTTGGGCAAATGGTGGGCATGAGAGGGGGATTAGTTGCCCTTCAATCGCTTTCGACTATTAAAAGGGCACTAGCCTTTCAATTTCCATTCGAATGATCCCTTTTTGAAGTTTCTACAACATCGCTTTCTATAAAAAACTGTATATGCCACCAGGGCATAACTTACAACCCTTGCCCTGAGGGCTGTGGGGAGGGGGGTTGTCATCCTCAACGATATAATTTCCAGAACTTTCAACTACGTTGAAAAAAATGGCTATCTCAAAATTTTGATTGTGTATGTTTGGGGAAATGCACTAACCTGAGGTGAGCGTTTAAGGCACTAGCCATTTCAATTTCCGATCAAATGAGCCCTTTTTGAAGTTTCTACGACAACACTTTCTATAAAAACCTTATATGCCCTTAGGGCATAACTTATAACCCTTGCACTTAAGAGTGTAGGGGGAGTTTCCTGCTCAAATACATAATTTTAAGAACTTTCAACTGCTTTGAACAAAATGGGTATCTCAAAGTTTTGATTGGATGTGTTTGGGAAAATCATGGGCTCGGAAGGGGAGTTATTTGCCTTTCAATAACTTTCAACTATTAAAAAGGGCACTAGCCATTTCAATATCCAATCGAATGAGCCCTTTTTGAAGTTTCTACGACAACTCTTTCTATAAAAACCTTATATGCCCACAGGGCATAACTTACAACCCTTGTCCTGATGGCTGTGGGGGTTGTCATCCTCAAAGACCTAATTTCCAAAACTTTCAACTACCCTGAACAAAATTTGTGTCTCAAAATTTTGATTGGATGTGTAAGGAAGAGGGGTGGGATAGTTAACTTCTAGTCACTTTTGAATATTAAAAAGGGCACTAGCCCTTTGAATTTCAATTCGAATGAGCCGTTTTTCAAGTTTCTACAACAAAGCTTTCAATAAATACCTTATATGTCCCCATAGCATAACTTACAACCTTAGCCTTGAGGGCTCTAGGGGGAGTGTCATCCTCTAAGACCTAATTTCCAGAGCTTTCAACTACGTTGAAAAAAATGGCTATCTGATAATTTTGATTGGATGTGTTTGGGGAAATGGTGGGCGTAAGAGTGGGGTTAGTTACCCTCCAATCGCTTTTGACTATTAAAAAGGGCACTAGCCCTCTCAATTTCCAATTCAATGAGCTCCTTTTGAAGTTTCTAAGTCAACACTTTCTATAAAAACCTTATATGCCCCCAGGGCATAACTTAGAACCCTTGTCCTGATGGCTAGGGGGGGGAGGGTTGTCATCCTCAAGGACCTAATTTTCAGAACTTTCAACTACGTTGAACAAAATGAATATCTGAAAATTTTGATTCGATGTGTTAGGGAGAGGGGGGCTAGTTGCCTTCTAATCATTTTTGACTATTAAAAAGGGCTCTAGCCCCTTGAATTTCATTTCGAAAGAGCTTTTTTTCAAGTTTCTAAAACAAAGCTTTCAATAAAAACCTTATATGTCCCCAGGGCATAACTTACAACCTTAGCTCTGAGGGTTCTTGGGGAATGTCATCCTCAAAGACCGAATTTCCAGAACTTTCAACTACGTTGAACAAAATCGTTATCTGAAAATTTTAATTGGATGTGTTTGGGGAAATGGTGGGTGTAAGACGGGGTTACTTACCCTCCAATTACTTTTGACTATTACCCTCCAATTACTTTTGACTATTGCCCTCTCAATTTTCAATTGAATGAGCCCATTTTGAAGTTTCTAAGACAACGCTATCTGTAAAAACCTTATATGCTCCCATAACTTACAACCTTTGCCCTGGGGGCTCTGGGGGGTTTGTTATCCTCAAAAACATATTATGTATTTTCAACTTCCAGAACTTTAAACTACGTTGAACAAAATGGTTATCTCTAAACTTGATTGAATGTGTTTGGGGAAACGGTGGGCGTGAAAGGGGGCTAGTTGCTCTCCATTCAATTTCGACTTTTAAAAAGGATACTAGCCCCTTCAATTTCCAATCGAATGAGCCCTTTTTCAAGTTTCTACAACATCGCTTTCTATAAAAACCTTTTATGCCCCCAGGGTATAACAGACAACCCTTGTCCTGAGGGCTGGGGTTGTCAACCTCAAAGACATAATGTCCAGAACTTTCAACTACGTTGAAAAAAAATGGCTATCTCAAAATTTTGATTGTATATGTTTGGGGAAATGGTGGTAGTGAGAGGGGGTTTGTTGCCCTCCAATCATTTTCAACTATTAAAAAGGGAAATAGCCATTTCAATTTCCAATCGAATGAGCCCTTTTAGAAGTTCCTACGACAACGCTTTCTATAAGAGCCTTATATGCCCCCAGGGCATATAAGGTTGTGTTTTGGGAAATAGTGGGCATGGAAGGGGAGTTAGTTGCCTTCCAATCACTTTTGTCTATTAAAAAGGGCACTAGCCATTTCAATTTCCAATCGAATGAGCCCTTTTTGAAGTTTGTACGACAACACTTTCTATAAAAACCTTATATGCCCCCCAGGGCATAACTTACAACCCTTGCCCTGATGGATATTGGGGGTTGTCATCCTGAAGGACCTAATTTCAAGAACTTTCAATTACGTTGAAAAAAATTTCTATATCAAAATTTTGATTGGATGTGTTAGGGAAAGGGGGGTTAGTTGCCTTCTACTTACTTTTGACTGTTAAAAAGGGCACTAGCCCTTTGAATTTCAATTCAAATGAGCCCTTTTTTAAGTTTCTACAACAAAGCTTTCAATAAAAACCTTATATGTCCCCAGGGCATATCTTACAAACTTAGTCCTGAGGGTTCTGGGGGAGTGTCATCCTCTAAGACCTAAATTCCAGAGCTTTCAACTACGTTGAACAAAATGGTTATCTGAAAATTTTGATTGGATGTGTTTGGGGAAATGGTGGGCGTGGAAGGGGTGTGGAAGGGGAAGGGGAAGCTCCAATCACTTTCGACTATTAAAAAGGGTACTATCCCTCTCAATTTCCAATTGAATGAGCCCCTTTTGTAGTTTCTAAGACAAAACTTTCTATAAAAACCCTATATGCCCCCAGGGTATAACTTAGAACCCTTGCCCTGATGGCTGTGGTGGGTTGTTATCCTCAAGGACCTAATTTCCAAAACTTTCAACCACGCTGAACAAAATAGCCGTCTCAAAATTTTGATTGGATGTGTTAGGGAGAGGGGGTTTAGTTGCCTTCTAATCACTTTTGACTATTAAAAAGGGCTCTAGTCCTTTGAATTTCGATTCGAATGAGCCCTTTTTCAAGTTTCTACAACAAAGCTTTCAATAAAAACCTTATATGTCCCCAGGGCTTAAATTGCAACCTTAGCCCTGAGCGCTCTGGGGGGATCGTCATCCTCAAAGACCTAATTTCCAAAACTTTCAAGTACGTTGAACAGAATGATTATCTGAAAATTTTGATTGGATGTGTTTGGGGAAATGGTTGGCGTGAGAGTGGGGCTAGTTACCTTCCAATCACTTTTGACTATTAAAAAGGGCACTAGCCCTCTCACGTTCCAGTTGAATGAGCCCCTTTTGAAGTTTCTAAGACAAAGCTATCTTTAAAAACCTTATATGCCCCCAGGTCATAACTTACAACCTTTGCCCTGGGGGCTCTGGGGGTTTGTTATCCTCAAATACATATTATGTATTTTCAACATCCAGAACTTTCAATTACTTTGGGGAAATGGTGTGTGTGAGAGGGGGGTTAGTTGCTCTCCATTCACTTTCGACTTTTAAAAATGCACTAGCCCTTTCAATTTCCAATCGAATGAGCCTTTTTGGAAGTTTCTACAACATCGTCACTTTTGACTATTAAAAAGGCTTCTAGCCCTTTCAATTTCCAATCGAATGAGCCCTTTTTGAAGTTGCTACAAAAACGCTTTCTATGAAAACCTTTTATGCCCCCAGGGTATAACAGACAACCCTTGCCCTGAGGGCTGGGGTTGTCTTCCTCAAAGACATATTTTCCAGAACTTTCAACGCGTTGAAAAAAAATGGCTATCTCAAAATCGTGATTGTATATGTTTGGGAAAATGGTGGGCGTGAGAGGGGGTTAGTTGCCCTCCAATGATTTTCAACTATTGAAAAGGGAACTAGTCATTTCAATTTCCAATTGAATGAGCCCTTTTAGAAAATTTCTACGACAACACTTTCTATAAGAACCTTATATGCCCCCAGGACATATAAAGTTGTGTTTGGGGAAATGGTGGGCGTGGAAGGGGTGATAGTTGCCTTCTAATCACTTTTGTCTATTAAAGAAGGGCACTAGCCATTTCAATTTCCAATTGAATGAGTCCTTTTTGAAGTTACTACGACAACGCTTTCTATAAAAACCCTATATTCCCCTATGGCATAACTTACAACCCTTGTCCTAAGGGCTGTAGGGGGGGGGGGGGGTTGTCATCCTCAAAGATGTAATTTTCAGATCTTTCAACGAAGTTGAACAAAATGGCTATCTCAAAATTTTTATTGGATGTGTTTGGGGAAAAGGTAGGCGTGAAAGATTGGTTAGTTGCCCTCCAATATTTTTTTACTATTAAATAGCGCACTAACCCTTTGAATTTCCCTTCAAATGACCCATTTTTGAAGTTTCTACGACAAAGCTTTCTATAAAAACCTTATATTGCACCAGGGCATAACTTACAACCCATGCCCCGAGAGTTGTGAGGGGAGTGTCCTCCTCAACAGCATAATTTCCATCTGGAAATCAACTATGTTGAAGAAAATGGCTATTTCAAAACTTTGATTGGATGTATTTGGGGAAATGGTGGGCATGGAAGGGTTGTTAGTAGTAGAAAGGGGGGTGCTACTCCGGGACGAACCACGTGGTTTATGGTTTTCTCACTGAGAATGAAAAAACAGGATTTTTCTCACTTAAAAAAAAATAATTTTATAACTTTTATGTATGTTTATTGGAATGTTATTTGTTTGTAAATTTATTTGTTGTTTTTCATGTATGTCAACATAAATTTATTTCTGTCTTATGGTTTTTGTGCGTAAGAATGGAAACACAGGAGTTTTCTCACTTAGAAGGATTTTTTCTTCATTATTGATTCTAACGGGGAAAGGGTCAATGACACTTCTTTCAAGGTCGAATTATTTGTTGTTGTTGTAAGTGCACGCTCGGGGCGAATGTTAAGATCCAGAAATAGGAAACAGGATCACGTGTTTCCTTCTTAGCCAATCAGAGACTCGGTTACATCCCCCTTCTAGACCAATCAGAGGCTCGCTTACATATGATTTTTCCCTTGCATACCAATTCGCCCTTGAGATTTAGTTTATAACGGACATACATTGTGATTAAATTATCAGAAAGTTCCAGGACACAATGGAAAGAACAAGAATGAATATTATTGATGAGCTTGAAGCCTTGGCAGCCATAATTAGCAATGTGAGTACATTTTAATTTTTTATTTTCAAAATAAAATTACTTTCCTTGGTCACCCTCCAGTAAATTCAGGTAAGTCCCACCTCCCCCAAAACTCCACTATGCTATCTTTATACTCGATAAAAAACGTAAAAGGTGTTCTTTTTACTGCCTAAACCCTCCTCAAACCCCCTCCCCCACTGTTTTTACAACGATAATTCTCGCAATAGAAATAAATTTATTCTTTCTGTAAGCCTATCT
This sequence comes from Artemia sp. Qi Xiang Cuo, assembly GCF_049724085.1. Lineage (NCBI taxonomy): Eukaryota > Metazoa > Arthropoda > Branchiopoda > Anostraca > Artemiidae > Artemia > Artemia sp. Qi Xiang Cuo. The sequence continues at coordinate 357,610 of NW_028300372.1, forward strand.
AAAAGTGACAGTCAACTTTATGTCAATCCCTTAGCCATTAAGCCGCTAAATTGACAAAACATTGCCGCAAGATTATAATTAGTTTTGTCACCCCTTTCTTGAAGCCTTGACAGCCTCAATTTACAATGTGAGTTCTGTTTAGTTTATTTTCAAATAAAATCATTTTACATAGTAGCCCCTCCAGTAAATTCAGGTAACCCTCCCCCCCCCCACAATACAAACTCCACTATATATTGTTCATACTCACTAGAAAGCTGAAAATATGTTCTTATTTTACCATGTAATCCTAACCTCCACACCCCTCACAGTTTATAACTATAAATCTTCCAATAGAAATATTTCTGTTTTTTTGATAAATTTATTCTTTCTGTAAGCCTATCTAAAAGTGACAGCCAACTTTCTGTCAATCCCTTAGCCATTAAGCCGCTAAATTGACAAACCATTTCCACAATGATAATTACTGTCACCCCTTTTAAAGTACATCCGCTCTCTCAATCCTTTACGTTAACGGTTTAACCAAAAGGTTTCTCAGATCAAAAAGGATTGTTTTAGTTATTTTCAAATTAAAACGGCTTTTCAAACAATTGCAATAATTAAGCGCAGGCCTACGCAATCTCTATTTGAAAAAGTGAAACGAGTTATTTTCAAATTAAGGTCTAACAATATATTTAGGACATTGCTGAAGGGGGGAGGGGGACATGCCTCAATTCTATGGCCATTATTGTACAATGAAAGCAAAGTGTTTCTTTGCATGAAAAGTAAGGGGCTGGGATGTCTATGAATAAGCTTTTTTAATTAATTAAAATAGCATTTGATATCTGAGTTTAGTATATTTTTACTTTTTGCTTTACTGAAAATGCTGGGGAGGGGGTTTCTTAGTGATAAATGCTTTTCTAGACAAAATTATGGTTAGGGGATAGTAATTTCCTTCTGTAAAAAAAAGGGGGGAAATTATTTTGATACTAATTTTTTTCTCTTCTTTTAAGGCAAATTGTGAAGAATACCCGCCGCCTCCCAGTAAGAGAGCAAGAGGTAATAATGTAGCCCCTGCGAAGGCGACAGTTGTCCAATATGGTTCCTGGCCGAAGCCTCCTAAACAAGTGTTGCCTGCCCAAGCCGCAGCCCAATCTGTGCAGGATTGTGACATCGCTTGTCCATCCACTAGCAGGAAATTTAAAAGTGAATGGGCAGCTTCCTACATGATGCAGAGCCCCGCTCCAGGTAAAGTCGCTGCCCCACCAACGCTAGGTCAGGAGGTTGCCCTCCAGCTTGCTATGCCAGGTCCATCTGGCACCCAAGTGCAGCTAGGATTTGCGAATGTGAGCATTTTTTCTTACCTACCTTATAGAAATATCTAAAAACAAAACTATTTTTCAACCTAATATAAACTTGTCTCAGAGATATTGAAATATTAACCCCCCCCCACCCCCACCCCCCAACCATTGTTTTAAATTTCTCTGCTCCCCCCTCCCTGAGAGATATCTAAATATAATTTTTTTTTGGTTTTTGCTTTGTTAAATCACTCTTTTTTTTTCATATTTTCTCTGTTCCCCCCACTCTAGATCATAAACTGTTGCTATCTCTCATAATAATATTTTTAGCTAATTTCTAGTCACAATATTAGAGAGCCTTTTTATCTCAAAATGCCGTTTTTCACAATTGAATATTATAGTTTTAAGGATTCGGCCTTCCAACAATCGTTACATTTCATCGCGCAGTAAAAGTGTGTCGCAGAGATATTAAAGGACATTGTTCCCCCTTTTTTTAGATCAGATCAATTATCGTATACATTCAGCAGTCTGCTGAATTCTCGTAGTGAAGCTGAAAAGGTCTAGCTATATTCTGACGGCATATTTCTGCTCATAGAAAATTCTTAACGTTATAAACTGCCGTTTTATTTAAACACAATTTTCTATGAGGAAATGCTAACAAGTAAAGACCGCGCGGTTTTTTTTTCAAAGCTGATTAGTTTCTACCTTTTTCTTCCATCTTTTCGCTTTTCGCTTTTTTTTTCAACACTGTAAAATTATGTCATATATTTTAAAAGATGTTTACCCTCCCCACTCAATTTGAAGGCCGTGAGATTATAGCATTGCAATCTCTTAAATGCATAGGCAGTGTTCTAATTTGCGTAACGATTGTCTAGATCAACTTTCGCTGCCTTACAACTTGCCAAGATTTTGGACGAGAGACATTCAATAAGAACCGTTAACTGTTCTCGAATTTAATTGTACTGTTTCCCAGAGAATAAGCTTGGAAACAGAACAGACGAGTTGTAGAATAATCTAGGCTCATTCGGAGTCCTACACAACCTGTAACGGGAAGTAGGCGAAACGACTTATTTCCAAGTTGCTATGCCATCTAACAATAGAGTTTTTTTGGACATTATGTAAAAAGGGGAGGGGGGGGACATGCCTCAATTCTATCATCATCATTATAAAGTGAAAAAAAAACTGTTTATTCAACATAGGAAAAGTATGGGACCGGGAATTTCTAAGAAAAAGATAGCTTTTTGCGCCATGGCGGCCGGGAAGCGCCGGTGGGCCCGAGAAGTGGCACTCCCCGTGCCGCGGGAAGCGCTGCAGGAAGCGCCGCGATGGCCCGCTCGGCCGGCTCGGAAGGGGGGCATTAAATATTGGAAATTGAGGGGGGGCTGGAGTTGTTTGAACAAAATCAAATTGCCTTCTATGTCATTTTTAGATTGTAAATATCTTATATTAAGTTGGAAATTGGAACTTTCAGAATATAGATAGAGTAGGGAACAGTGAATTAACCAAATGCTACTATGTGTATACTGCTACTACTACTACTACTAAGCGCGTTTTAAATAATACGTAAATAATAATCCAAATTTTAAACAGTAGGGGTGATTTAAACACTTTGAAAATAAGCTATTTTTCATTTATAGGTTGCATTGGTCCCTTATTCCATGTCGCCGTCCTCATCAGTTGAAGAAGTAGAGGAGCTCTCCAACAATTCACCATGGAGCGACTCTGGACTGGAAATTCTAGATAATATTGATGAGTTTTTAAATGATTTTTTAAATGTAGATAATAGCACAGTTGAGCAGGGGGACTTGAGTCCAAACACACTACAGCTTTTAAATGATTTTACAAATGAATTAACTGGGAACCCTCCCCCCACTGATAACCTACTCCCACTTCAAACAACTGAAGTGGATTCCCATACCCAAAATATTGAATAATGTGGAGGGAGTGTTGATAATATACACGCGGGGGAAGAGGGTACTGTCCAATTTACACCACTTCCTGAATTTCAATTATCTAATACAATTTTAAATGCGATAGTTGTCTACACTGCGACTTTTGGGGATCCGTTTAACTCACTTATGGGAGGAAATTTTGTGTTGACCCTGTAGAAATTGTGCATGAATATGTAGATAAAATTCGTGCACTG
>NW_028300372.1:361526-379403 GCF_049724085.1 Artemia sp. Qi Xiang Cuo
AGACCAGCTTCAAATGCATCACTAATCCACTCAACCGATTTCAGAACTGCTATATCCGTAGATAGCCCTTTTCTGAACCCAAATTGATTTTCCATTTGAATTTTATTATTTTCAATATAATAACTTAACTGGGTATGTACCACTGTCTCATACAACTTACAGATAAACGTGAGAATAGACATAGGTCTTTGATTTAATGGATCATCTTGGGTCCCTCCTTTATGACGAGGACCAACTCTAGCGGTGTTTAGTGCTTCCGGAACGACCCCAAGATCTAAAGACAGGTTGATGAGGTGAGGCAACACAGGTAAGACCCTCGTTTTTGCGGCCTTTATGAGTTTCAGGGAAAACTCGTCCATCCCGCCAGAGCTTGACTTCATCGTACCCAAGAATCGTGCCACTTTCCGTTCCGAATACCTTGCAAACTCAAAGGAATTCTGACTTACAGGCTGTCTTTTAACGACAGATCCAAAACTCGCAGATGTGTGTAGTTTAGCCCGCGCTTGATCGCAGAGTCTTTTTCCTTCATTTGCAAAATAACCACACAGAAATTCAGATATGTCTTGAGAATCGGTAAGACGACCTCCTGCTGTCTCCATGACTCTCACCTCCTCCTTACTCTGAAATTTACCCAAAAGTTTATTTATTGTTTTTCATGTATTTTTCATATCCCCTTGATTTTCATGAAATTCATTTTGGAAATAAAGTTTCTGAGCATTCCGTTTTACTGAATTTAAAATATTCAGAAATCTCTTGAATTTTATAAAACTATCATCTGAATTATCCTTTAAATAATTCACATAAAGTTTGTTTTTCTGCTTTATTGAAACTAAAATAGCTTTTGATATCCATGGTTTCTTAGGAAAATTTCTATTAGGGTTTATTCTTCGCAAGGGACATGTTTCATTCATTACATTCGACACTATCTCACTGAATAGGTCATATGCAGTATTTGGACACTTTTCCTTTATTACACTCGAGAAATTTGTTTCATCCATCATATTTGCACAACTCTTTAGGTTTTTATTATTCATTTCACGGTAAAACGAAGTTCTTTCTTTTTGTTTATTTTCCTTTGACTGATTTAGCTTTATTTTACTTATTAAAAGAAGGTGATCCGAGCCGTCGGACACGACCACATCTGCTTGTGATTTTTCAAGCAATCCACCAGTAAAGAAAAAATTATCAATTAAAGATGCCGAGAGATGCGAAATCCGAGTTGTAATAGTCACAAGAGGAAAACTATCATGCGACACCATCATATTAACAAAATCTAAGCTATTTGCTCTTTTTTGTAAATCTATATTAAAATCTCCCATCATAAATTTTTTTTTTTTTTCATTATTAATTTTATCTAACAATGGTTCAAATTCATGAAGAAAAAAACTAATATCACATGACGGATTTTTGTAAATTATTCCCAAAATCAAGTTTCTTTCCCCTTCATTTTTTATTTCAATGAAAAGTGTTTCGATCCTACCTTCAAGCCACAGGGAAAGGTCATCCCTAACCCAATATTGGGTACCTTCATTAATCAAAAGGCCTAGACGGCCCCGCTCTATGGTTGTCCGTTCTCTTTGCTCGCAAATATATCCTGGGAAAGAAAAATCCCATGGCAGTAACTTGCTAGAAACAAATGTCTCACAAAGGCCTACAATGCACGGTTTCTTATCTAGCGAACTTAAAATCTCACATAAAGAAGAATATGCCGTTCTTAGACCTTGACAATTCCAGAAAACGATCGCTCTTTCTGCACTCGCAGGATTTGAATACTCATAAAGATTATTTGGATTCACATAATTACTAGGGCGACAATTCAACGAAAAATTATCTATGCATTCATCATCCCCCGCAAATGTGTCACGAGCTTGGCTTCCAAGAATAAACCGGTTTTTTTCGAATTCATTCAAAGGGTCATAATATATATTCGCACTCATTGAAGAGGGTGATTACCTTTACGACAAAAAAACATACTGATAGGCAGAAAGAAGAAGGAAAAAAAAAAAAAAAAAAAAAAAAAAAAACGAAAGGAACGGAAAATTTTCCTATAAAATAAAAAATGGAAAACAAGCAAAAAAGTAATTCAAAAAAAAAATTTAAACAACACAAAAATATATGGTCAGATTCGGCAGACGAACCACTTCAGCCATAGCTCGAATTTTACGGATCTCTCCCACTGAGTTTTTTCCAAAAATTGTCCCGTTATTCGACTGAACATTTCTGTTTCCAAGCTTACTCTTAGCCAAGTCAAGAATCTGTTTCTTTTTTAATGTTAGGTACTCGGTGACAAAAATTCCCGACCGAGCAAGCTTTGACTTACATGCAAACACTTTTCTTGCAATTTCAGCAGATTTGAACGTAGCCAACACAAGCAAAGGACGCTTTTTTGCATTTACAATGGTGTCCGAATCAGTATAATTTGCTCGAAATTTAAATACAGAAACTATTCTAGTCGAAGGAAAATCAGAAATTTGCATTTTATCAGTAATAACATTCAATGCGCACTCAGAGACAGGAAAACCTCCACTACGGTCTACACCGTGAAACACGAGCTGATTCAGTCGTTTTTCCTACTCCATATCTTCAATACAAGTTTCAAGCTGTTCAACCCTATTTTCCAGGGCTAAGTTCGCGTTTTGAAGAGCCCGTAGTTTGTTTTCAATCTCATCAAACTTAGTCGAATACTGAACGAGTATAGAGTCGTGAATAAGAGAAACGATAGAGTCAACCATATCCGCACTATTTGACATTCCAACTTTTTTACATACTTATTTTTCAATATCATTCCGGATATTGGATTTAAGTGTGTCCAAGTCCAATAAAACAGAGTTTACTAAATTCACTGATGTATCTGGTAAACTCGAACCACTAATCTCAAGATGCTTATGAGGAAAATCAGCTAATTCCGCAAAAGCGTTCGCAACGCCTAATTCATTTTTCCTCTTAGCCTCCTTTGAAATGCTAACAAAAGTCGAAAGCTGTGAGGCTGTTGTTGTCACGATTTCATGGCTTCCGTAACAAAATACAACGTAAGATATTTTATTGTTCTTGGCCTTAATTATGTCCAACATTTGGCAGGGCCATGGTGGATAACTTCAGAATTTTGCTAGAACAGCATCCTCTGTGAACTGAACCATTGAAATGTATTATCAAAAAGGCAAAAAACTACACTTAACTTTGAATAGGTAGGTCAACGTGAGCTTATGAATCACCTTATGATCGGTTCATCAGTCCAAATATCCAAAAAATTGTATCCAATTTCATTCAATATCAAGTTCATTAATTATGTCCAACAAATCATATCCAATTTCATTCAATAGGTCACTGTGCGTTTGTAGGTAGCAGGTTTTAGATAATGTAATACAAATCACACACAGGTCCTTTTGCTTTGAACAAGGAATGATAACTGAACATTACTGTGTCAATCTAAGGTAGCGGGCAGGTGGGACATTACTGTGTCAATCTAAGAGAGCGGGCAGGTGGGACATACTGTGTCAATCTAAGGTAGCGGGTAGGTAGGCCATTACTGTGTCAATGAAAGGTACAAGACAGGTAGACACATATCCCACCTTCCGACAAGACACATATTCCATCATTCCAACAAGATATTCCCCTCTACCATTCAACATGACAGTCCCCATACCTACAAACAAGACTTATACACGTATCATATAAAAAAACACCATGCCTATATCTTCGTCATATCTTCGGTTTTTTTTATGTTGTAATTATAATCAGCTTACCATGAAAATTCGTGCTGTTCACAGTACAATGATTTTGTATCAAATTTGATGTTAATGATAGAGTCACGGCTGTTTTCATATACCGATGGTTGTTTTCCTGGTATGGTTATATGAAGTTGATGGTTACGAAATTCTGTCTGATAAGCAATATGTTAGGCGTTTTTTTTTTAATCTGATACTGATAAAAAGTTGTATCATTGCGTAAACTAACTCAATTGGCGAAAAAAGCTATATCATTGGCATAACTATTCAGTGAATGATCTTAATTGGTGATTGAATAATAGGGGTAAACAGGGCTAGCTAATATTTTCAATTGGATTGTATGAAGGTGGTAAAAAGGGTTAAACTGCTTACCAGTTAAGGTAACCCAGAAAGGATTGCTAACTCATAGGCAATTTATTATAAATTTGGAATAGCATCAATCTATGGAAATGATTCACGATGACAAGTTGACATTGTGACTTGACCTAGCTTTACTTTTCGGATGTGTTCTGTATAATACACAAGTACCATTTGAACAGTGTTGTCAATATAAAATATGCTCTAACATTGTAGTATACTAAAAAGTTGATACTAATAGAGATGTAGATCCCAAGAAAAGAATTTTAATAAAGAAATTCGGAACAAACTTTAGAAATCCTTACAAATCAAGTAGTGAGACGATTATGAGTCTAGAGTATCTATCGTTGAGGGAGAGCCGGATTTCCAGGCATTCTTTAAAAAACGGTCAAAAATTAAATCAAAAACAAGTTTCTTCTTTAAATTTAGAATAGGGGTAACATTAGACCCTAAGAAGAACAAAAATCATTATGTAGATGAGGAGGGTTGCCCCCTCCTCAAGAAATTTCCGGACCTTTCAACTACGTTGAACAAATTGGCTATCTCAAAATTTAGATTGAAAGTGTTTGGGGAAATGATGGGTGTGGGGGGATGGTCATTTGAATTCTGATCACTTTCGAATAATAAAAAAGACAAAAGTCCTCTCAATTTCCAATCGAATGAGCCTTGTTGGAAGTTTCTACGAAAACGCTTTCTATAAAAACCTAATATGCCCCAAGTGCATAAGTTACAACCCTTTTCCTGAGGGCTGGGCGAGGGGTGGTTGTCATACTCAAAAACATAATTTTCGGACCCTTTAACTACGTTCAACAAAATGGTTATATCTAAATGTTGATCGGAAGTGTTAGGGGAAACGATGGACGTGGGGGTGGATTCTCTCTCCAATTACTTTCGACTATTAAAAAGGGGAATAGCGCTCTCAATTTCCAGTCGAATGAGCCCATTTTGAAGGTTATACGACAACGCTTTCTATAAAAACCTTATATGCCCTCAGGACATACCTTACAACCTTAGCCTCGAGGGCTGTGGGGGGGGGGGGTTGTCATACTCAAAAACATTATTTCCAGACCCTTGAAACACCTTCAACAAAATTGCTATATCAAAATACTGGTCGGAAGTGTTTGGGGAAATGATGGGCGTAGGGGGGGAGGAATTCACCTCCAATCGCTTTTGACTATTAATAAGGGCACTAACCCTCTCAATTTCCAATTGAATGAGCCCTTTTTGAAGTTTCTACGACAACGCTTTCTATAAAATCTTATATGCCCCCAGGGAATAACTTAAATTAATCCCAAAATTTTTGTAATTTTTGTAAATTATATCCAAAAACACAGCTGCAGGTATGAGACCAGCTTCAAATGCATCACTAATCCAATCAACCAATTTCAGAACTGCTATATCCGTAGATAGCCCTTTTCTGAACCCAAATTGATTTTCCATTTGAATTTTATTCTTTTCAATATAATAACTTAACTGGGCATGTACCACTTTCTCATATAACTTAGAGAAAAATGGGAGAATAGATATAGGTCTTCGATTCGATGGGTCATCTTTTTCCCTCCTTTATGAAGAGGAATCACTCTTGCAATCTTTAGTGCTTCCGGGAAGACCCCAAGATCTAAAGAAAGGTTGATGAGGTGCGTCAACACAGGTAAGACACTCGTTTTTGCGGCCTTTATGAGTTTCAGGGAAAACTCGTCCATCCCGCCAGAGCTTGACTTCATCGTACCCAAGAATCGTGCCACTTTCCGTTCCGAATACCTTGCAAACTCAAAGGAATTCTGACTTACAGGCTGTCTTTTAACGACAGATCCAAAACTCGCAGATGTGTGTAGTTTAGCCCGCGCTTGATCGCAGAGTCTTTTTCCTTCATTTGCAAAATAACCACACAGAAATTCAGATATGTCTTGAGAATCGGTAAGACGACCTCCTGTTGTCTCCATGACTCTCACCTCCTCCTTACTCTGAAATTTACCCAAAAGTTTATTTATTGTTTTCCATGTATTTTTCATATCCCCTTGATTTTCATGAAATTCATTTTGGACATAAAGTTTCTGATCATTCCGTTTTACTGAATTTAAAATATTGGGAAATATCTTGAAATCTATAAAATTATCATTTAAATGGTCCTTTAAATAATTCACATAAAGTTTGTTTTTCTCCTTTTTTGAAACTAAAACATCTTTTGTTATCAATGTTTTATTAGGACAATTTCTACTAGGTTTTATTCTTCGCAAGGGACATGTTTCATTCATTACATTCGACACTATCTCACTGAATAGGTCATATGCAGTATTTGGACACTTTTCCTTTATTACACTCGAGAAATTTGTTTCATCCATCATATTTGCAAAACTCTTTAGGTTTTTATTATTCATTTCACGGTAAAACGAAGTCCTTTCATTTAGTTTATTTTCCTTTGACTGATTTAGCTTTATTTTACTTATTAAAAGAAGGTGATCCGAGCCGTCGGACATGACCACATCTGCTTGGGATCTTTCAAGCAATCCACCATTAACGAAAAAATTATCAATTAAAGATGCCGAGAGATGCGAAATCCGAGTTGGAATAGTCACAAGAGGAAAACTATCATGTGACACCATCATATTAACAAAATCTAAGCTATTCGCTCTTTTTAGTAAATCTATATTAAAATCTCCCATCATAAATTTTTTTTTTTTTTCATTATTAATTTTATCTAACAATGGTTCAAATTCATAAATAAAAAAACTAATATCACATGACGGATTTTTGTAAATTAATCCCAAAATCAAGTTCCTTTCCCCTTCATTTTTTATTTCAATGAAAAGTGTTTCAATCCTACCTTCAAGCCACAGGGAAAGGTCATCCCTAACCCAATATTGGGTACCTTCACTAATCAAAAGGCCTAGACCGCCCCGCTCCATGGTTGTCCGTTCTCTTCGCTCGCAAATATATCCTGGGAAAGCAAAATCCCATGACAGTGACTTGCTAGAAACAAATGTTTCACAAAGGCCTACAATGCATGGTTTCTTATCTAGCGAACTTAGAATCTCACATAAAGAAGAATATGCCGTTCTTAGACCTTGACAATTCCAGAAAACGATCGCTCTTTCTGCACTCGCAGGATTTGAATACTCATAAAGATTATTTGGATTCACATAATTACTAGGGGGACAATTCAACGAAAAATTATCTATGCATTCATCATCCCCCGCAAATGTGTCACGAGCTTGGCTTCCAAGAATAAACCGTTTTTTTTTCGAATTCATTCAAAGGGTCATAATATATATTCGCACTCATTGAAGAGGGTAATTACCTTTATGACAAAAAAACATACTGATAGGCAGAAAGAAGAAGGAGAAAAAAAAAAAAAAAAAAACAAAAAAAAAAAAGGAACGGAAAATTTGCCTATAAAATAAAAAATCGAAAACAAGCATACAAGTAATTCAACAACAAAATTTACACAACACAAAATTATAAGGTCAGATTCGGCAAACGAACCACTTCAGCCATAGCTCGAATTTTACGGATATCTCCCATTGAAATTTTTCCAAAACTCGTCCATTTATTCGATCAAACATTTCTGTTTCCAATCTTCCTCTTAGCCAAATCTAAAATCTGTTTCTTTTTTGATTTTAGGTACTCGGTGACGAAAAGTCCTGACCGAGCAAGCTTTGACTTACATGCAAACACTTTTCTTGCAATTTCAGCAGACTTGAACGCAACCAACACAGGCAAAGGACGCTTTTGGGCATTAGCAATGGTGTCTGAATCAGTATAAATTGCTCGAAATTTAAATACCAAAACTATTGTATTATAAGAAAAATCAGAAATTTGAATTTTATCTGTAATCACATTCAGTACACACTTAGAGATGGGAAGACCCCCACTGTGGTCAACACCATGAAATACGAGCTGATTCAGTCGTTTTTCCTGCTCTATATCATCAAGACGTGCTTCAAGCTGTTCAACACTATTTTCCAGGGCTAGGTTTGCGTTTTGAAGAGCCCGCAGTTTGTTTTCAATCTCATCAAACTTAGCCGAATACTGAACGAGTATAGAGTCGTGAATATGTGTAACGATATAGTTAACCAAATACGCACTATTTTACAATCCAACTTTTTTTCAAACTTATTTTTAAATATCATTCCGGATAATGGATTTAAGTGTGTCCAAATCCGATAAAACAGAGTCTACTGAATTCATCGATGTATCTGGCAAACTCGAACCACTAATCTCAAGATGCTTATGAGGAAAATAAGCTAATCCCGCAAAAGCGTTTGCAACACCTAATTCATTTTTCTTCTTAGCCTCCTTTGAAATGCTAACAAAGGTCGAAAACTGTGTGGCTGTTGTCAAGATTTCATGGCTTCCGTAACAAAATACAACGTAAGATATTTTATTGTTCTTGGCCTTAATTATGTCCAACACTCGGCAGGGCCATGGTGGATAACTTCTGTATTTTGCTAGAACAACAGCATCCTTTTCGAACTGAACCATTGAAATGTATTATCAAATAGACAAAAAACTACACTTAACTTTGAATAGGTAGGTCAACGTGAGCTTATGAATCACCTTATGATCGGTTCATCCGTCCAAATATCCAACAAAATTGTTGTATCCAATTTCATTCAATATCAAGTTCATTATTCATTAATTATGTCCAACAAATCATATCCAATTTCATTCAATAGGTCACTGCGCTTTTGTAGGTAACAGGTTTTAGATAATGTAATACAAATCACACACAGGTCCTTTCGCTTTGAACAACGAATGGTATAGGTTTTATACTCCATTTGTCCATATTTATCTCCGTAATTTCCACCATTGGAGATGATAAAAATGTCTCTTTTGTCGTTAAAGGACAGGATGGGGGGATATTAATCAGGCCCATCCCTTCTATTTATATATCTCTTGTATTCCTCAACCCTGAAGAATTTTTGCATCTCAACTGCACCATATAGGGTTGTGGAACGCTGAATATGAAATCATTTTCACTTATTTTTTTCTATAGTTCAAGATTAATTTCGCTTGCTATATCAACATCACATTCTTTTGGTAGGGGATTTGAGTGATCCATCTCCTCCCAAAGCTTAATAGCACAGATTTTTCTTGCGCGTAGATGTGATATAGTTCATAAGTTGCAAAAGGGTAGTTTACCGTTTTGACATTTAATTATTTCCTGTTGCTCTTGTATCCTATATTTTAAGTTGGAAATGGCTATATATGGGGGCAAATTATTTATCCTAATCCAGCTTTTGGTGTTCGTCTACCTTGTAGGGAAAGTATTTATTTGGAACAGTGCGTATTCTTCATTTTTAACTAGGGGTACCTTTAAAAATATCCATAACTCCCCTTGTTAATTTGCAAATAGTTTTCCCGCATGCTATAAAAGTATAGAATTTTCTCGAAATTTGGTTCTAGTCCTAGTCTCAAATGATAAGGCAAATGACTTTCTATGGTTTTGAGTACTTTTATTAATTTACCTGGGTTTAGAAGTCGTGCTGGTAATTTTTTGTCAAAAGGGCTAGAAACTCTAACTCCAATTAATTAAATTCATCAGATATTTCCATTATGGCACTAGATAATAACTGTAGAGCCATCTCAAGATTTATATCTTCTATTATTTCACTTTGATTTCCTGTTATTCGTTTTAGAGTTATGAATACTGCATTGGTTCCCCAAACCCGTCAGCTACAAATTTTGAGATAGCCAGTATTTTGGAAATTGTTCAAAAATTAGATGACAAAAACTCCCCCTAAAGCCCAGAGGATAGGCGTTATAAGTGTTGGCCTGGGGGCGTATATGGTTATTATGAAAGGGATGCTCGTATAAACTTCAGAAGGGGCTCATTTGATTTGAAATTGAAAGTTTTAGTTCAATTTTCAAGAGTCAAAAGATATTCGAGGGCAACTCGCCCCCCCCCCTTTCCACACACCTTTTTTACCAAAGCCCATCCGGTAACATTTTTATAATAGCCTTTTTGTTAAAAATAGTTCAAAGGTCAGATAAGAAAAAGTCCTGCGTCGACAGAACCCGCCAGAGTCCGGAGGCAGGCCCTATGAGTGTTGCTCAAGCGGCATATACAGTTCTTATGGAAGGGATGCTCGCCTAAACTTCGGAGAGGGCTCATTTGATTGGAAATTTAAAGTTTTGTTCACTTTTTAAGAGTCAAATAAATCAGAGGGCAACTCCCCCCCCCCTCCTCCACGCCCTAAATGTATCAGATAAAAATTTTGAGATAGGCATTTTGTTAAGAATAGTTAAAAGTTCTGATAACAATAAACTCCGGCGTCGACACAAACCCAGGGCCAGGGGGTAGGTGTTGTAAGTTATGCCCTGGGGGTATATATGGTTGTTATGAAAGGGATGCTTGTATAAAATTTCTAGAGGGATCATTTGATTGGATATTGAAAGTTGTAATTCACTTTATAAGAGTCAAAAGTGATTGGAGGGCAGCTAGCCTCCCCACACACTCCATTTATTTTTTTTCCTAGGGGCACTTCATATAGAAGGGGTCGTCGTATAAACTTCAAAGAGGGCTCATTCGATTGGAAATCGAGAGTTCTAGTGCTCGTTTTAAGAGCAAAAATGGATCAGAAGGCAACTGACCCCCTCCCCAAGCCCTTTTTTCCAAATAGATCTGATAAAAAATTTTGAGTTAGCCATTTTGTTAAAAATAGTTCAAAGATCATATAACAAAAACTCCTTTACATATGTTCATTTCGTTAAAAATAGTTCAAAGGTCAAATAAGAGAAACCCCTGTATCGACCCCCCCCCCCAAGGCCAGGGAAGGCGTTGTAAGTATCGCTTTGGGGACATATATGGTTTTTATGGAAGGTATGTTCTTATAAACTTAAGAGAGGGTTCATTTGAATGGAAATTAAAAGTTTTAGTTCATTTTCTCAGAGTGAAAAAAGATCGGAGGGCAACTAGCCCCTCCAGCGCTCCACATCTTTGGGTGTATCGGATGGATAAACCCATCCGATAAAAATTTAAGTTGACCATTTTGTTAAAAATAGTTCAACCATTGGATATTAAAACTCCAGGGTCGACACAACCCCCCAGGGCCCAAGGGGCAGGTGTTGTAAGTTATACTCTGGGGATATATATGGTCCTTATAGAAGAGATACTCGTATAAACTTCAGAAAGGGCTCATTTGATTGAAAATAGAAAGTTCTAGTTCACTTTTAAAGAGTCAAAAGAGACCGAAGCTTAATCTAGTCCCCTCGTGCCCTTTTTCCCCTAACCCTTCTGATAAAAATTTTGAGATAGCAGTTTTGTTAAAAAGAGTTCAAAGATCAGATAATAAAAACTCCGATGTTGAAACAAACCCATTTTTCATTTTGATATTATTACTTTGATATCAGTTTTGATACTTTGATGAAGATTTGATTTTTGTTTGAGTTTCATTTTGAAATAAGGAATTTTTTAAACTTGAAATTTTTTCCTATAAAAAATGAACGAAAATTAATTTAAAAAAAAACTTTTCGCTTGAAACGGAACAAAAATCACCTCTAACAAGAGTTTGGGTATGGCCTAATGTATAGTGATATTAATTATTGACAGATCCATCAGTTCAAAAATTTATTTAACTGTAATTGTATTTTTATTTTCAATGCTGTAAGAACAGGAAAAGAAAATTTTTTTAATGTTATCCGTTTTCAGTTAAGCACCAATGACGCAGTAGGCTTTTGGTTTTTATTTATAGTTAGGAAAGGAGGCAGTATCCAAACACCTGTTTGTAGTGAAACTATATTCGTCTTTAACAGCTTTAAAAAGAGCTAATAAACTAAACTGAATATTTGATGTATGATGATATTAATTGCTGAAAGCACATAAGTTTAAAATGCTACTATAATTTTAATGTTTATTTTCAACATTAAGTATAAAAGAAAATATTTGTCATAAAATTGATTTTCAGTAAAGCGCCAGTGACGCAATAGGCTTTAGACTTTTACAGTGAGAGAAGAAGGTCATACCCAAACTCTTTTTTATGGTGATTTTTGTTCATTTCAAGCTTGATTTGCATAATCAATTTAAGTTTCACTCGTTTTAAGATTTCGTTATTAATTTACATTAATATCTATTGTATGTTTGTTTGCATTGGTTGTTTATTTAATTTCAGTTTTTTTTAAGTTTCATTTGTACTTCAATAGGAAAATATTTTTTTTCGTCTTAAGCTTGATTTTCATATTCAATCGAAGCATTACTTGCTTTAATATCTATTTATTCATTTATATTATTACTTATTGTATATTTTTGCTATAATTGCTTATTTCATTTCTGTTCGTTTTGGGTTTCATTTATTCTTTAATAGTAATTTCTGGTCGTTTTGAGTTTTAATTTTAAAAGGTATTTGTATCTACTGAGCTTAAGTTTAAAATGGCCTTTACTTTTCATTGAAAAACTTATTTTTTTGGATTTTTTTTTTTATTAATTACTGGAAGGGGCCAAGTCGTACCAAATGCTTCACAATTTTGATGTACAAGGAATGATATTTTGTAAGGCGAAAAAATCGCTATCTTCGTACTGTTTTACAAGTACTTTACGGTTTGGAGATAATACTAAAATGACTTCAGAATATCCATTTTCTAAAGCATGCTTTTCCATTAATAGAGGGCATTTTATGTTGTTTGCGTGAATGCTTTTTGCGTGTTTTCTCAATGGAATTGAAAGAAAAATCCTTCATGCAACTATTCATAGCTACTCGCTCTCACCTGAGTATCAATAAAAGTTCAAATAGGGATAAGATCCTTTTAATAGACAGTGTTTCACAAACAGTGGTAGAAATTCACAAAAAATACCAGATATTTCGGTCACATATGCAGTAACTGTCATCAGTAGTAAAACTGTTTAAAAAATTTAGGGCATAAGGAACTGCTTAGCAAGTATTTGTAATAAAGTCGGGGTTTAAGTTTTTCTTCATCCTTTAAACACTTTAATTCGTTCTTAAACTTCTTTGTAAAAGAGTCTGTTGGATTATACGATAGTTTCTTTTATGTATTTTTTATCATTTAGTAAACTTCTTAATTTTGATTCGTAGTCCTCAGTATTCATGACAACTAAAATGTTACTCTTATCGGCTTTAATAATGGTAATTGAACCATCCTTTTTCAAGTTTTTTTTTAGAAATTCTTATGCCTTTGATCGTCGTATTAGGAAATTCTGGTTTCAATACCAAATTAGAAAGGTTTCTCACGGTAGAAGTTCTTACTAAGCTAACAGCTTTTTTTAGGCTTGCGTTTTTATGCAGATATGTTTCTATTGAAGAGATAATATCTTCCACGGGGACTTTATCTGGTTTAAAACAAAATTTCGGACCCTTTTCAACCACTGATTGTTCTTGTATCGTTAAAGTTTGTCATGAAAAATTAACCACACCTGGTCCAAGAATTGACGAAGGTATTACTGCATTATTAGTTGATAATTTCGAAAACGTTTTTATCAATATTTCTCAGGAAAGGCGAAAGTCATGATTGAAGTAATTGTTTTCCTGTGTGTTGAATAAAACAAAAGTCACTTACACTAGTCTTTTTTTATACAAGATTTTCCAGGGAATGTTCATGTCTCACTGTTAAAGCTCTTTTTCAATTTTTATCCTTAATAATATGATTTAAAGACTTGAAATGTAAGCTTCGTTCCAACTTTTCTTCCTTGAAAGTTCACAAATGTAAATTTAATTTTAGTGAAGGTTGCACAATTCTCATTTTCTTACATTGTAGAAGAAAATCCTGCTGATTGATAAAATTTGCATGTTTGTTCTGAGTTTTTATATATATGTATAAACATTTTTGGTCAAAACATCCCCATAAATATGACGTAAATAATTTCGGAGACCACACTGCATTTCCTTGGCGATAAATAAAAGTTCAAATAGGGATAAAATCCTGTTCATAGACAGTGTCACACAAACAGTAATAGAAATTCACAAAAAATACCAAATACTTCCGTCATATATGCAGTAACTTCCATCGGTAGTAAAATTTTACATATGTAAAGTTCGCTCACTGCATATGTGACCGAAATATCTGGTACTTCTTTATGAATTTTAATCACTCTTTGTGAAACACTGTTTATTTAAAGGATTTCATCCCTATTTGGACCTTTATTTATCGTCATGGAAAGGCAGTGTGGTCTCAAAAATTATCACCCGAGTATCAAATTATGTTTGTTGACTCCAGCGTTACAAGGGAAAAAAATTAATTATAGATATAGTGAACCTAGAAACGAAAAAATTAGCCATGCTTGTCTCCAGCGATGAGCTGGCTGAAAGGGCTAAGAAGTCTAGTACCAAGGAACTAACGATTTATATTCGTTTGTGGTAGATGATGGTACTTCTAGTGATCAAGAAGTAAATATAGATACTAGTCTCAAAGCTGAATTCTTTAATTTTTTTAAAGGCAAAAGGAAGACCCTCGATCTTCTGAAAGACTATCCGAAATTTGGAAAACTTTTTAAGAAATTTTATACCCATTTCCTCTCATCTGCCGCTGTTAAACGCCTATTTTTCGCTGAAGTAGATGTATTTACTTTAAAAAAAAACACGACTTAGAAGATGCTAAGTTCGAGAAGCTTTTTCTACTAAAAGTAAACAAAGATGTCTTTATTTTTCACTAAAATAAAGACTTTTTTCAGACATCTTTTTTCGAAGTGGTGGGATATTAAACTATGCAATTGATCATAGTGCTATGACAACTGTTTAGGCGAAGTTTTCATGGTTTAACCCTTTCCGGCACGAATTATGAAATCGTCAAAAAATTTCGCTTTTTTTTACGTTTCCTATGTTCTTTGGCTTAGAAACCGACAAATATTGAACTCAAAAAAATTTATTCCAACTATGAAATGAAATATAAGGTGGTGCCTGGTAAAGACCACTTTGAAACATGTGCAGAAAAAACCTCACTTCTGGTGAAAAATACTTCTTTGTGTAATTCATGCACAATGGAACTTTACAAACTGAATGTTGTCATTTTGTGTGATGGGGCTCAATCTTTGTACTACATTGTGCACCTCTTCTTGAAGTACCCTGAACAGATAAGTGTTTAGATTGATCCAATCTCTTTTCTGGAGGAACGTAAAGCTTGAATTTGGGGAAAACTTTCAATTTTCTGCATGGCCGACCTCTCTCACCCTTGGATGAATAACTTCCAACCAAACAAGTGACAATGCGACATCTAAAGTATTTCAGCGTCATCTTATTAGCATCTGGTATAGTGGAAAACTTGAGAAAGATAAAGGAATTGATCGTTGTAATGTCAATGAAGTGCCACAGTAGGCGGTGCCACCACTTTCTGCTTTTTCTGTCAATCCCATAGAGAGACTTCAACATATCAGCTTTGTCGACGCATCCCATAAACTTGTTGTACTCGACGACCACATTTAGGCATGTAACTTGGGTAACAGATCCATCTTTCTCCTTCCTACCGATCCGTGTCACTTCTCTTTCTTTATGAATCGTCGAAAGAAGTTGTACACATCGTTTGTCCTTCCAGCATACACAGTGGATTCCATCTGAACTCACAGCGTAGTCCGAATCACCTCGTCTCAGCTCTTTTTCGGCTTTGAGTTTGGGTAGACTTTAACAGTTTGCACGAACTGCATCGCAGCAGTAGAAATTGTCACAATAAATGTGATAATTTTTGCCTTCCAATCCCGTGGTAAGTTCGATAACTACTCGTTCTTCAAGTCTAAACTCTCTAGTGTCAGCTAACTTCCTGGTGTAGACCTGAAAATCACAAACGAAACCGTGCTTGTCTGCTCTGACCCAGATCTTGTAGCCTCGTTTTATGGACTTCATAGGCATATACTGTTTGAAAGCAATGCGTCCTTTGCATTTGACTATGCTTTCGTCGACGGCCTGCTCTTTGGTAGGCTTGTAATTCCTTCGAAAGCTTGAGCGTAGTTTGTCAATCAGAGGTCTGATCTTGTAGAGTTTGTCATAGTTATCACTTCCTTTCCGTGGTAAGATCAAATTGTCATTGAGATGAGCGTGAGCAAGAATCCAGTTGAAACGGCTTATATTCATCAGCCCAGAGATGTAATTATCTCTGAGTTCATCGTAATTTGACCAGAAATCTCCATAAGATGGTACTGTCTTGACACCCATAAGCATATTGATTGCTAAAAAACTTTATTTCATCTCGAGTAATTGGGGTTAACGAAACACCTTTCTGAGTAGCATATAAATTTGTTTGAAATACGATATGGTCAATCAGATCAAGAATTTAGACTTAAAGAATAAAAAAGAGCAAATTTATTTTAAGATTTTGGATGTTAGACTCAGCGTTGTGGAAATTCCTTGAGTTTCATTTTTTTGTTGAGCTGCTGAAGTGGTCTCAAACTCAAACCACTCCAAAAAAAACTTTTTAGCATATGTTGCTAGGTGATCATTGGGAATGACAAGCCTCTCATGTCCAATATCTCCTTATTGTGCTTCATATCTGAAACTGTGATGCTACTAACTTGTACTCTACTGCACAAAGAACAAATTTACAGGAAAAACAATATTAAAGATACTACTATTTCCAAGTATTTTAAACTTTCTTACTTTTTATTAAAAAACAGCACGTGGTCCATTCTAAATACTAGGTGTCACCTCACTAGGTGTTAATTAGGCTGCCTATAAAATTTTACCCGTCATATAGTGTTGCTAGGCATATGCTAGACCAGTGGTTTCTTATTTTCACCACATACGGATCATTGTAAAAAAAATATAAAAAGGTGGTTTCACGTTGGAACCATTTCGTCGGAAAGGGTTAAGTTCAGTCTTCATTGACAGATTTATGGCACCTGATTCCAGAATCCGGACCAATAAAGACCAGTATTCTGTTGACGGATCTGTTTATCTGTCAGAAAATGACCAGTCTTCATTGGTCCAGATCCCACCCCTTGGATACAGTCCTGGTGGTACTAGAATGGAGTTCCTTTTCACTTCTCCACTGGAAATAATGGAACAACTAATGTCATTTTCTCTCCCAACGACCGAACCATATTCTCTAGCATGCAAAAACCTTCACGCCATGTACTTTCGTGATAAAGCACTTAAGTACAATTTAATTGCAGTACTTAGTACTGATAATTAATTACAATTTTGGTTGAGTACTTGGTACTTATACTTAAATACTATTTCAGAGTACTTGACCCAACACTGCCTCACAGTGCATACGGACACCCGGATATTGACCAATTGTTGACAATGTAAGATAGGACACATAGACATCTATAACATGAACTTTCTGTCTGTGTAATGTAGGGATCCCATGGTGTCAATAAGGCTTGGCGTTAAAATATGAACCATAAAGTCGTTTCCACTCACACAAAGGTGTTTCACCTATTTGACTTTACAGCAATTTTCATAAAAAAAAAGAAATAAGTGAAATAATTGGATGTAGAGTTGAGAAAACTATCCTTTCAAACATTTTTTCTCTTTAATAATAGATGAAAATATTTTTTGTCCCACCCTTTTGCTTTTATCAAGCAAGATGTTTAAACAAGTATGCACTTTTATATATGTCGACACTAATTTGTGTATGGTTTATTTGAAGTTTTTCACGGGTCTTCTGCTATTGGCTGAACTAAATGGAAATTCTTGGAAAAGTTACATCAAGTTCAATTATTTTCTAATAGCAATGAAGTCCACACAATTATATGACAGAAAAACGGTTTATTAACTTTGTTGATAGTTTTATTACCCCTGCGGGGGAACGGTGTACTAATTAATGAGATTCTTAAGAAATTGAGTAGAAACGCTGGCATTTGAGTAGAAACAGTCCCAAGAAGAAGCAAATTAAATTATATTTTTAAATAATA
>NW_028300372.1:379903-408779 GCF_049724085.1 Artemia sp. Qi Xiang Cuo
TCTGGCTACTGGGACTGGCTGTCCCAAGTAGCCCACAAGTCTCAATAAAACAACAATAAAATATAAATAAGATACTTAGACACTTACGATTATAAGACAAAGTCCAAGGTATTTCTAATGAGAAAACAAACGGGCAGAGGTTCACCCGGCAAGTCAAAAAGTCTGCCTTCAGTCCCAAAAATCGGGGTATATATATGAAAAACCTAACCACGTTCTTCCGGTAAATTGACGCATTTAGCCAGGAAATTGGTTATTGAGCAAGTTCCCTCCAAGCCCACACATTTCACGATTTGTATATTTATCTTAAAAAGTGGTATTTTGAAAACTTTATATTTGCGTCATATATTTTTTTACTAATTTAATAATTAACTAAATTAGAAAGCTTTACCACATGGCCACACTTTCTATAAGAACCCTATATGTCCCCATAGCGTAACTTACAACCATTGCCCTTAGGTCTGGGGGAATTTGTTATTCTTAATCATAATTTCCAGTATTTTCTGATGGGATGAACAGAATGGCTATATCAAAATTTGCCCTCTGATCTCATTCGAAAAAGGCACTAGTCACTCAATTTCCAAACGAATGAGCCTTTTTGAAGGAGCTACGACAAAACTTTCTATACAAACCTTATATACCCCAAGAACATAAATTACGACCCTTGTTCTGAGGGCTATGGGGGAAGGGTTGTCATCCTCAAAGACTTAACTTCCAGAATTTTCAACTACGTTGAAAAAATTGGCAAAAATTTCAAAATTTTGATTGTATGTATTTGGGGAAATGGCAGGCGTGAGAGGGGGGCTAGTGGCCCTCCAATCACTTTCAACTATTAAAAAGAGCACTAGTCATTTCAATTTCCAATCGAATGAGCCATTTTTGAAGTTTCTACAAGCTTTCTATAAAAACCTTATATGCCCCCAGGCCATAATTTACAACTCTTGCCCTGAGGGCTGTTAGGGGTTGTCACCTTTAAAGACCTAATTTCCCAAACGTTAAACTACGTTGAACAAAATAGCTATCTAAAAATTTTGACTGGATGTGTTTGGGGAAAAGATGGGTTGGAGAGGGGGGATTGTCGTCCTCCAATCCCTTTGGACCATTAGACAAGGCACTAGCTTTTTGTATTTACACTCGAATGAGCCCTTAGTCAAGTTTCAAGTCTTCAATAAAAACCTTATATGCCATCGGGCATAACGTATAACTCATGCCCTGAGCTGAGGGGGTTATCAGCCTCAAACACCTAATTTCCAGAACTTTCAACTACGTCGAACAAAATGGCTATCTCAAAACTTTGATTGGATGTGTTTGGATAAATCGTGGGTCTGAAAGGGGGTTTAGTTGCCCTCCATTCAGTTTTGACTATTAAAAAGGGCACTATCCAATTCAATTGCCAATCGGATGAGCCGTTTTTTAAGTTTCTATGACAAAACTTTCTTTGATAACCGTATATGCCTCCAGGGCATAGCTTATAACCCTTACCCTAAGAACTTTGGGTGGGTTGTCATCCTCAAAGATCTAATTTTCAAAGCTTTCAACTACGTTGAACAGAATGGCTTTCTCAAAATTTAGATTGGATGCGTTTGGGGAAGACGTGGTCATGATAGGGGGGTTAGTTGCCCTCCAATCACTTTCGACTATTAAAAAGGGCACTAGCCCTTTTTAACAAGGGCACTAGCCCTTTTTAAAAGGGCACTAGCCCTTTTTTTTAACTATATTGTTATTGATGTTATGTTTTACTTTTATTCGAATAAATTGAAATTGAATTAAAATTGAAATTTGGCTCTTCCTCCATGAAAGATTCCGTCCTCGTTCAGTAAATCAACCAGAGAAGTTTCTTCATAAGTAAAATACCTATAGGGGATGAATAAATTCTTTCCCTATAAAATTATTCTGGTGAAAACATCTCACAGACTCCCCCCGTAAGCAAGTCCCCCCGGGAAATTCCCCTGGGCCCCCCCTGAAATCGGCCTTGGGTGGCACCCCCACCGTGTTGGTTTCAGGGGTATCAGACCAAGAGAGTGCGTTTCAATGCCAAAATAGTCTATATATCGATGAGCCTTCAGATAGATGTAGGAAAGGGTATGAGAGGGGGAGGAGGAATTAATCTATCATCTCCCTTCATTTAGAATAAACATGAATAAATAAGAATATAATAATATATACAATAAACATTCTATGCTTGGACTATGCTAAGGGGCCATGACAGCCACGGGGGCTGCCCTGGAAAGGCTTTTTAAGATTTATATCAGTGTTAAAGGTAATATCTGAAAGGGCAAGAAGGGAGGGGTGGGCTGCCTTCCGTTTCTTTTTTAATATCTCTCAACATGCCTTAAAAGTTTCAAAGCTATACCACGACAGATTTCATACCAGCCGTTCCTTAGATATTGCTACTGTATCGGTTTGAACACCGTCCCTGCATGTAATAGGACCAATCATGCCCCTTTTCCCAGTTAACTGGCATCTTGCATGTAAACAACGAGTCAATAATATAACTTACAACGCTTGTCCTAGGAAATTCTGGGGGTTTTTATTATCCCAGGAGGTATAGTTATTTGGCTTTTCGACTTTTTTGAAGAAGACGGCTATCCCAAAATTTTTATCAGCTATCATTGGGAGAGGACGTCTAAAAAGGGAAAGAGAGAGGAACTGGTTGCCCTCAGATCACTTTTTACCATCTATATCAACTTGTCTTCTAAGTTTATACCCTTAACCGTTCTTGAGATATTGCAGATATATACCTCCTTTTCCTAATGATAAATCCTGCATGTAAAAAAAGGCAAACTACATTACAACCCGTGCCCTGGTCTAGAAAAAAATACATTGTGCCAACATCGTTCTTTACTTAGGCACCGCTACTGCGCTGCCTATGATTTTATATTTTTTTTTGTCGTCGATGTTTTGAAAAACAAAAGCACACTGTTAAAGATACATATAGTTTTCAATAAAACGGAAAGTACGTAACAGGCGTTAGTCTTTTTTGGTTTGGGAAAGGAGAAAGGGGCAATAGCCAAACTCCTCTTAGCAGTAATTTTTGTTGAAAATATAAAAATAAACCAGACTATTCACATAATATTTTTTAAAGAACAATTGTTGCAGTAGAAGCAATAAACAATGGCGGTTTCTGCTTTGACAATAAAATTATCAAACACGCAAATGTTTTTTTGTAGTTATGTAGAAGCTTCTCATTCTAATTTTAAGTAATTCTCTTGTTTCAGGAGAAAACGTTAGAAAATTTGGGACAACAATTGAAAATAGTCAAACTTTAGCGTAAAGAGCAACGTATCAAGGAGGAGCGAAACCTCCTCATACGAAAATAATTCCTGTTCGTTTTATGTTGTAACGTTAGTACTTACTTTCAGTTGAAAAACATTCTTTTTTTTAAATTTGTTTTCAGATCATTTTTATAATAATGTTGGTAAATTTTGCGTAATACATTAAAAGGAAAGTAAAATAAAACAGTTTTATGTAATAAAATTTAAAGTGAAATAAACACTTAAAAAGCTGAGCTTCCTGTAGTTAATGTTCATTATTTTCAATAGTTCCTTACAGTTATACGGACTATTATATAGATTTTTACACTTTTTGTCGTTGATGTTTTGAAAAACAAAAGCACGCTGTTCGAGATACATATAGTTTTCAATAAAACGGAAAGGACATAACATGCCTTAGACTTTTATGGTTTGGGAAGGGAGAAAGGGGCAGTAGCCAAACTCCTATTGGTAGTAATTTATGTTGACCATATAAAAATAAACCAGACTACGCACATAATATTTTTTCAAGAACAATTGATGCAGTAGAAACACTAAACAATCTCGGTGTCTACTTTGACAATAAGATTAAATTTTAAAAACTTGCACTGCTTACATCACTAAGTGCACATTCTTGACTCCACATTCTCAAGCGTTCATTTCACAAATTTCATTTGCCCGGGTTTAAAAGGTTATCAAAAAGCGTTGCTTATAGTAAAGAACCAAAAGACTTCAATGTTTTATTATTTGTTAAATTTATAAAACAGGTTTTTGAATTGAAAGTAAGAGTAACGTTAAACCTTAAAACGAACATAAATTATTCCGTATATGAGGGGTTTGCTCACCTCCTCGATACCTTGCTCTTCACCCAAAGATTTTTTTGTAGTTATATAAAAGCTTCTCATTCTAATTAAGTGGCCCTTGTGTTTCAGGTGTCATTATTAGAAAATTTTGGGCAACAATTAAAAATAGCCAAACTTCAGCGTAAAGAGTAACTTATCAAGGAGGAGCAAAACCTCATCATACGAAAATAATTTCTCTTCATTTTAAGTTATAATTTTGATCCTTACTTTCAGTTGAAAAATATTCTTTTTTTTTAAATTTGTTTTCTGATCGTTTTTCAAATAATGCTGGTAAATTGGAACAAAATACCCTCCAATGTTGAGCTAGCCACAAGTTTCCGCGCGCTGTACAATATGGTAACAAAACTTGACAATATAATTTAATCTTTCAACTCTTAACCAATTTACTTTAATTACCAGTAGAGAGGGAGGTGCTACTCCGATCACTCACCCCTGCTGCCACCTACAACTTTTTTTTACATAATTTATGTCTGTTTGTTGTCAGTGAGAATGAAAAAACAGGAATTTTGTCAACTTTTATGTACGTTCTTATGGTTTTTGTCAGTGAGAATTTGAATAAAAGGAACTTTGTCACATTTATGTATGTTTTCTTGGATGGTTTTGTGTGTGGGTCAATTTATTTGATGTTTTCATGGATGTCAACAGCAGTTCATGTTTGTTTTATGTCTGTTTGTTGTCAGTAAGAATGAAAAAAACAGGAACCTTGTCACATTTATGTCAGTTTTCTTGTATGCTTATGTACGTTAGTCAATTTATTTCATGTTTTTCATGGATAACAACAGCATTTCATGTCTGTTTTATGTTTTTTGTCAGTGAGAACGGAAAAACAGGAACTTTCTCACTTTGATGGGTTATTGAGTCTAATGGGAGTAGGGTCAATGACACTTCCTTCATGTTGTTGTTGTTGCTCGAGGCAAATGTTATGAGTTTCCAGGAAACAGTTAGATCACACGTTTCCGTCTCAGCCAATTAGCAAGTCTGTTACACCCCCCTTCTCAACCAATCAGAGGGCTTGCTTACATAGTAGCGGCGGAGGGAATATAAGGAAAGAATTTTTGCTAGAGTTTTATTAGTCTGTGAATAGAATTCACTAAGTTTTTAGTTAGCAGTGTAATAACATGAGTGAACAAGTTGAGTTAGAAATATCCTTTTATTGCAACTGTTCTATTTGTAAAGGACATTTTCATGACTTTGAACATTCTCATGAACCTACTGCATGTTTAGACAGCATAGAGGCAGAGACAGATGAGAAGAATCTGGAGGAAACGAGAAGAAAAATTATATGTGACATGGAGAAAAATTTATACCGGTTGCAAGTATGTTCACTTAAAAGAAGGATAGATATGTTAGAAAAGGAAGAACAAAAGAAGAGACTGGTAAAAGAGGGCTTTCTATATAGTGGAAAAGACAGCAGTGAAAACCCAATGAAAAATGTATATAAAGCAAGATGTAAATCGGATTATTATGATGAACATGTTCTAAGAGAAGAGAAAAAGTGGCCCTTTAAGAGACAACATAAGAGCTCAGTCTACGAAAAGGATTTTAAACAACGGAAACCATGGTGGAAGAGTTCTCATATACCATTTTACGATAAATCTCATTTTTGATATGCTTGATAAGTTTTATAGCATAATCATGCAATAAATCTGTTTATGCTATTTTAATTTTCTCATACTCGATATGCATAAAGTAATGATACCAGCAGAAACTTCTGTACATGAATGCTGCAGATTGATTAGATCACCCCTTAGAGTGTTATCAGTCCAAAGCCAATTTTTCTATCAAAGATAAAAAAAAATTCGTATAAGTTAGCTGTTTAATTTTTTTTCTTAAGAAATCAACATTTCCTTTTTTAACCATGCTATTTAAATAAATTAATTCTTACAGTTTTTATTTATTCTACAGATCAATAATTATAACAGTTTTTAAATATATGATGTCAGGTTCAATTACTTGAATATCAGCATCTTCTATTATCATTATATTACTCAGAGGGGGCATGTCATCATATAACCACTCGTCATCTTCGACACAGAGTCGACCCGAAGGTCCCCTTCTCACCAAATCATCTGAAGTATATGATAGCCCATCCTCAGTATAATGAACTTCCATAATACAATCTGTAGAATCGGCGCCAGCATGACAAAGAAGAAGCTCATCACTTCTTGTGAGCTCCCACTCGGCCCATACATTATCTCCATCATGCGCACTGTGATTAAAAAAGCTCACTGGAATGGTTTGACCTTCCTGAATGTACTCAGGGGTTTCCTATAAATGTAATAAACAGGATTACTTAATATTTTTCATTATATTCTTAATTTTCAGGTCTAAAATTCAACAATGAAATGGTTATGGGATATTTACATACGGGAGGAGCTTTAATGTCATTGGTAAAAGCCTGTACGAGATTTAATGTCTTTGGTGACAACCTCTATGAGATTCAATGTCCTTGGTGAAAACCTGTATGAGTTTTAACGTCCTTGGTAAAAGCCTGTACGAGATTTAATGTCCTTGGTAAAAGCCCGGACGTGATTTAATGTCTAATTTCTGAAAAAAAAGGGGGGAGAGGGTGCCACCGAGGGAGTGTCCAATCCACCGTACGGTTTATATCAACCCTGTCGCAACCCATGGTGCATTTTTCAGCAAAAATATCAAAACATACAAAGGGAAAATTCTTGTTCCCACCCACCCCACGCGATGTGGGGGAGTTTGGTCAGTATTGTCTCATCCCAGGGACGGAATCCGATCATCCGAACGCGATTCA
Organism: Artemia sp. Qi Xiang Cuo; assembly: GCF_049724085.1. Classification (NCBI taxonomy): domain Eukaryota; kingdom Metazoa; phylum Arthropoda; class Branchiopoda; order Anostraca; family Artemiidae; genus Artemia; species Artemia sp. Qi Xiang Cuo. The sequence goes on from NW_028300372.1 coordinate 386,779, forward strand.
GGTTGTTTGCTCACTGTTGAATCATTCCGAGGAGATGGAATCCGGGCTTCGGCTAGATGATAAAAGAGGCTAAAAACGGTCTCGCTCGAGATAATCTAAAGGTAGTAATAATAAGAATATTATCTTTGGGTTTCTTGAGCAGCAGCACTCTAACGTCAGAGCATCCCTATGTGAGAAGAGTAGATGTCCAAACCGATAAAAAAAGTATACTTATGGTCCAGAGCGGAATGGCACTACGACACTGTTTTCACTCTAGCACCAGCTCTCCTCACCCCCCCCCCTTTGAAAACAGAGAACACTACCATTTTTTCTTTACTATTGTTAGATACTCTAAACAGTTCACCTCACAATGTTACACTATAAATACTCTAAGACATCGCCTCTCATCATCCCATCCCCCCCAAAACCCTTCCAACATTTCTCGGTAAAAATTTTAGTTTCAAGTCATTCATTCGGGCTTTCGCAAGAAATTCCGCACATCTTGTAGCACTATAACTACTCTAAGACATCCCTCTACCACCACCACATCCCCCCAACCACAAATTTCTCTTAGAAATAATATTTTTCCCACCCGAATACATAATAATATTACTTGTACTAACAACTCACAGCCCTATTAGGCCATCTGAGCTCAAGAAAAGTAAGTTTTATCGAAAAAATATTAGAAAATTTTAAGATTTTAGTACAAATAGCTTGCAAAAAACATTAAACTATAACTGCTTATTGCAACTCACTGCAACATAAGGATACAAGAGGCTAATACACCTACGTTATATCAAGAAAATATCTGAAAATGTTGAAGGTATAGTAAGAAAGGCTTGCAAAATATGAAATACAACTAGTACTAACAGCTTATGGCACTACTAAGCTACCTGATGTCTACAAAAGTACTTATTATCGTGAAAATATTAGAAAATTTATGGATAATAGTATGAATGACATGCAAAAACATGAAATACTACTACTAATACTAGCAACTTACTGCAACATAAGGACACCTGAGGCCAATATAACTAAGTTTTATCATGAAAAATTTCTGAAAATGTTGAAGGTATAGTAAGAAAGGATTGCAAAAACATGAAATGCAAGTAGTACTAACAGCTTATGTCACTACTAAGCTATCTGAGGTCAACAAAAGCACGTATTATCGAGAAAATATTAGAAAATTTATGGATAATAGTATGAATGACATGCAAAAACATGAAATACTACTACTAATACTAGCAACTTACTGCAACATAAGGACACCTGAGGCCAATATAACTACGTTTTATCATGAAAAATGTCTGAATATGTTGAAGGCATTGTAAGAAAGGCTTACAAAAACATGATAATATTACTATTACTAACAACGTACTACTCCACTAAGCCATCTGAGATCAACAAAAGTATGTTTTACAAAGAAAATATTAGAAAATTTATAGATTTTAGTACAAATAGTTGCAAAAAACATGAAAATAGAACTACTACTAGCAACTCACTACAATATAAGGACACAAAAGGCCAAGACAATTACGTTTTATCAAGAAAAAATATAAAAATGTTGAAGTTATAGTAAGAAAGGCTGGCAAAAACATTATAATGCTACTAGAAATAACCACTTATACGGGGTTCTGAAAGTGGAAGTTTATAAGATTATTAAAAATTCTATTATTTATTTTATATATGCATTTATTCAATAATTTTCATGTTTTTGATTTTATATTAATATAGAATTTAAACATATCTTCAATTAACTATTTTTCAAAATAAAACTATGAGATTACATTTTATTGAACAAGAGAAATGTACGGTTATATGATTTTATTGTAAAAGCCACTATACTTTATAAAATTCCTTTTTTTATGTTTCGTCTCCTTAACAATTCCTGAAAGTTTCAAATTAATATACCAAATCATACATGACTTTGGGCTTCATTACGGAGTTTTGAAAGTAAAAGTAAAATTTTTAGCGGGAAATAATAATAAAATTTAAACTTACATTAAGATCAGCAGCATGCATGGTAGGTTCGGACATCGCTTGACGGGGGGTCGAGGCTTGTTGTGGCATTGACATGGAAGGGTAGGGCTTCTCTTGATTGGTGGTCATGATAGGGCCAGAATATTTGATGACTGTTCCTCTTGAAGGGCCGGCGACTTCACCGTCTTGTATGTGGAGCATAGATGGGTTAGCATATCTCCTCTGAAAGTAAAAGCCTATTAAATTATTAAGAAGGCTATTATTTCTTTGAAATGTGAATTTACGCTGTAATTTTCATTCTTGATTTTACATTAATGAAGAGTTTAAACATAGCTTCAGCTATTTTTCACAATCAAACTGTTATATTAAATTTCGCTGAACCAGAGAATTAGGTTTAGACTTTTATTAAAAGCCTAAACAAAAACTGAAATTGTAAAACAGCAAAATGTCGGTAACATGAGTTAATTGATTAGGTTTAGAATTTTATCAAAGGCCTAAATGGGAAATTAAAATTATGAAAACCAAAAAAATGTCACTAGCGTCATTAAATTGGTTAGCATTAACTCAGGAGCTATTCAAACAGGATCACTTGCATGAATAGTAGACACTTTTTCCCCATTCCAGATTCACCGTTCAACTTCTCGCCAAATTAAGGGATCTTATCCCGCCACCAGACACCAAATGTGGCAACTTCTACTGCAGCAACCAATAATTAGAACCCAAGCTCTAAAATTGGTCATATCCGTTTGAATAGACCCTCTCTTATCAGTATAATTCGATTCGAGTACCGGTTCGATTCGAACAGCAAACATTCTTTCTAGTCTTTAGACTTTTCAAGCATAATAAACTTGATTACGGTATGTAATTTGTAGGATCGGTGGTGTTTTCCTTCAAAAACTTTCTCGTACAGCTAACCGTTGATGTAAAACTATAAAACTAATTCATTTTAAATATTTGCAATTGGAATAAAAAGCAAATTCTGTGTGGACGTACTAGCTACCACAAACCCAGAAGGGCTGAATTCACATTTTAGAGACCGTTCAACTTCTCTCTAAATTCAGGGGTCTTATGCCGCCACCAGAAACCAATTGTGTCAATTTCTACTGCAGCAAGCAATAGTTTGAACCCAAGCTCTAAAATTAATCACAATCCTATACCCTTATCGTTGTCTAAATTCACCAAGTTTAAATATTTTAAAACAGAGGTGTCTATTCCACAAAGTTCAGGGAAAGATCTGACAATTTCATACGAACAAAAATTCATTCAATACGAAACTAGCCTATATTTCGGCTCTCCACCAAAACAGGTAATTAACCTTTTTCAATTCACACACAATTATGAAGTACAATCTCAGGATATAAATATTACGAAGTGAAAATAAAAAAAAAGAAAAATGATAAACCAACACACCGGCCAGAGAGAGATGGCCAAATTATATCGAAGCCTTATAAGCTAATCTAAATTTTACTCATTTGAGTAAGGGAAACAACCCCTTCTGCAATAGCAGAGCTAAAAAAAAGCTAACTGAGGAAGGGTTCAAGGAGTTTATCCCCCGGGAAATTTTTTTTCAAATCATGCTAAACATATCTAATTGAACAGACCCTCTCTTATCAGTATAGTTTGATTAAAGTACCAGTTCGAGTCGAACAGCTAATATTCTTTCTAGTATTTAGACTTTTAAAGCATAATAAACTTGATTACGGTATGTAATCTGTAAGATCGGTGGTGTTTTCCTTCAAAAACTTTCTCGTACATCTAACCGTTGATTTAAGACTATTAAACTAATTCATATTAAATATTTGCAATTGGAATAAAAAGCTAATTATGTGTGGACGTACTAGCTACCACAGACCCAGAAGGACTGAATTCACATTTTAGAGACAAAAAGTGCACACACAAAAAAAGCAAATATAATAGCAATTTAAAATCTCCTTTCCCCCCAAACACAAAAATTTCTGGGGGGGGGGGACATATTTTCATTGCATTTTGAATATTTTCCTTTGGAAAACACACCGAAAAGCCACATTAAGGGCTATATTTGTAAGTTTTTCACTGAAAATTCCTTTTAGCCAAGACATTATAATCAAGGGAACATAGTTCATCGTATTTTACATATTTTTGGTTGGAAAACACACCGAAAGGTCATATTATTTGAACTTACATCAAACGTTGGAGAGCATACATTTGAAGAACTATCCATTATTTTTATATATTGTTCTATATTTCAGCTTATACTGATTTCTAAATTTTCAAAACCCTGAAATATACTGACCTAACGGTTATCTATTTGCGAAAATCGTACTATGTGACGCTCTTAGAACAATAATTACCTTTCTATCTATCACTTAACACTCACGGGAATTACCACATCGCTCAAGGGGAAAGGATTCAAAACAATACTTCCTACATCATATAGTCTAATTGCAGATTAAAACCAGAAAAGAACAGAAACGCATAAAAATAAGAAAAAAAGGGGATTGCAACCAATCATATGCAGAGCGCTAGTGCTGTCTAAGTAAAGGATGACGTGGGACGTAACATTTAGTTTTGGTTTTTCCTACATAGCCGGACACTTCATATAGGAGTCGTCACAGTAACTTTGAAAAAGGCTTATTTGATTGGAAATTCAAGTTCCTAATGCCCGATTCACAGGAGGGGGCATGAAAACTAGGGTTTTTAACTATGATATGCAAGACTAGAAAGAAAAGTCGTTAGGAGTTGGCCCCTCCACTACCCCCTCCACCATCGGGCGTTAAAAAACCCTACCCCCTGCCCCAAAACTCCACTTTTACATAATCATTTAAAATCCCCCCCCCCAAACACAAAATTTCTAGGAACGTATCTTCGGGATATTTTAATGTTTTCGTTGGAAATCCTGCATGATGCAGCGCTGGGGCTACCTCAATAAAGAACGATGTGGGCACAATATGTTGATTTTGGCTTTTTCTTCATAGCCAGGGCACTTCGTATAGAAGGAATCGTCACAGAAACTTTGAAAAGGGCTCATTTGATTGGAAATTAAAGTGGATAGTGACCAATTCACAGGAGGGGGCGTGAAAACTATGGTTTTTAACTATGATATTCAAGACTAGAAAGAAAAGTCTTTAGGAGTGGGGCTGCCCACCGCCTCAACCCTCGCTTTTGAAATCCCCCCCCTAAAGTTGAAGTTTAGTCTAAACTAGCATAACCACAAAATTACACAATATTGCATAGAAATACCAAAACCATAGGTTAGGCTAGGTCAGGTTAGGGTAGAAGTTAGGTTTCTCCACGTTTAAGTTAGGTTAGATTAGGTTAGCTTATCATGAGCGAGTCTTAGCTTAGAGTTTTTGTTAGAGTTGTAGTTTAGTTTAGTTTTAGTTACGATTTTAGAGTTTTTAAGCTTAGAGTCGTAGCTTAGAGTTTTTGTTGAAGTTCAAGTTGAGTTTCGTTTTAGTTAATAGTTTAGAGTTATAGCTTAGAGTATTAGCTTAGAGTTTCTGTTAGAGTTGGGTTAGTTTAGTTTTAGTTAATAGTTTATATTTTTTTAGATTAGAGTATTATCTTATAGTTTTTGTTAGATTTATATTTTAGTTTAGATATAGTTAAGAGTTTGGAGTTTTAACTTAGAGACTTAGATTAGAGTTTTAGTTTAGTTTTAGCTTAGAATCTTAGCTTAGTTTTATTTACAGTTCTAGGTTAGTTTAGTTTTAATTAAGAGATTAGAGTTTTAGCTTAGATTCTTAGCTTAGAGTTTTTGTTAAAGCTCTAGTTTAGTTTAGTTTTAGTTAAGAGTTTAGAGTTTTATCTTAGAGTCTTAGCTTAGAGTTTTAGTTTAGAATAGTTTTAGTTAAGAGTTTAGAGTTTTAGATTGGAGTCTTAGCTTAGAGTTATAGTTAGAGTTGAAGTTTAGTTTAGTTATAGTTAATAGTTTAGAATTTATAGCTTAGTCTTAGCTTAGAGTTTTAATTAGAATTCTATTTTAGTTCAGTTTTAGTTAAGAGTTTATATTTTTATCTTAGAGTCTTAGCTTAGAGTTTTTGTTGAAGTTCTAGCTTATTTTAGTTAAGAGTTTAGAGTTCTACTATAGAGTCTTAGCTTAGAGTTTTACTTAGAGTTGAAGGTTAGTATAGTTAAAGTTAATTGTATAGAGTTTTAGCTTGGAGTCTTAGCTTAGAGCTTTAGTTAGAGTTCTAGTTTAGTTTAGTTTTAGTTAAGAGTTTAGAGTTTTACCTTAAAGTCTTAGCTCAGAGTTTTAGTTAGAGTTCTAGTTTAGTTTAGTTTTAGTTAAGAGTTTTGAGTTTCACCTTAAATTCTTAGATTAGAGTTTTAGTTAGGGTTGAAGTTTCGTTTAGTTTAGTTATAGTTATGAGTTTATATTTATAGCTTAGAGTAATAGCTTAGAGTTTTAGTTATAGTTATTGTTTATTTTAGTTTTAGTCAATAGTTATATCTAAGAGGTTTTTTAAGTTAGGTTAGGTTAGGCTAGATTAAGTTATGTTAGGTTAGGTTAAGTTAGGTTAGGTTAGCCTACGTATGCGCGTTTTAACTTAGAGTCTTAGCTTAGAGTTTTTGTTAAGAGTTTAGAGTTTTAGCTTAGATAGGTTAGGTTAGGCTAGATCAAGTTAGGTTAAGTTAGGTTAGGTTAGATTAGCCAACGTACGCACGTACGTAGGCTAACCTAACCTAACTTAACCTAACCTAACTTAAACTAAACTAGAACTCTAACAAAAACTCTAAGCTAAGACTCTAAGGTAAAACTGTAAACTCTTAACTAAAACTAAACTAAACTAGAACTTTAAGTAAAACTCTAAACTATGACTCTAAGCTAAAACTCTAAATTCTTAACTGTAACTAAACTAAACTTTAGCTCTAACTGAAAGTCTAAGCTAAGACTCTATGGTAAAACTCTAAATTCTTAACTAAACTAAACTAGAACTCTAAATAAAACTAAGCTAAGACTCTAAGCTAAAAACTCTAAACTCTTAACTAAAACTAAACTAAACTAGTACTCTAATTAAAACTCTAAGTTTAAGCTAAAACTCTAAACTAAAACTAAACTAGAACTTCAAGAAAAACTCTAAACTAAGACTCTAAGCTAAAAACACTAAACTCTTAACTAAAACTAAACTAAAACTCTAACAAAAACTCTAAGCTGAGACTCTAAGCTAAAATTCTAAACTATTATTTAAAACTAAACTAAACTAAAACTATAAGCTAGGTCTCTAAGTTAAAACTCCAAACTCTTAACTATAACTAAACTAAACTAGAACTTCAACAAAAACTCAAAACTAAGACTCTAAGCTAAAAACACTAAACTCTTAACTAAAACTAAACTAAAACTCTAACAAACTCTAAGCTGAGACTCTAAGCTAAAATTCTAAACTCTTATGTAAAACTAAACTAAAACTCTAAGCTAAGTCTCTAAGGTAAAACTCCAAACTCTTAACTATAACTAAACTAAACTAGAACTCTAACAAAGACTCTAAGCTAAAACTCTAAACTCTTAACTAAAACTAAACTAAACTATAACTCTAACAAAAACTCTAAGCTAAGACTCTAAGCTAAGACTCTAAGCTAAAACTATTAACTAAAACTAAACTAAACTAGAGCTTCAACAAAAAAAAACTCTAAGCTAAGACCCAAAGCTAAAAACTCTAAAATCTTAACTAAAACTAAACTAAACCTCTAATCTAAGTGGATAAGTTAAAACTACAAACTATTAAGTTTTACTAAACTAAACTTCAAATATAACAAAAAACTCTAAGCTAAGACTCTAATCTAAAATTCTAAAGTATTAGCTAAAACTAAACTAAACTATAAATTAAACAAAAAAACTCTAGGCTAATACTCTAAGCTAAAAACTCTAAAATCTTAACTAAAACTAAACTAAACTAAAACTCTAAGCTAAGTCTCTAAGGTAAAACTCCAAACTCTTAACTATATCTAAACTAAACTAGAACTATAACAAAAACTCTAATGTAAGACTCTAAGCTAAAACTAGAAACTCTTAACTAAAACTTAACTAAACTACAACTTTAAGTAAAACTCTAAGCTATGACTCTAAGCTAAAACTCTAAATTCTTAACTGTAACTAAACTAAACTACAACTCTAACTAAAACTCTAAGCTAAGACTCTAAGCTAAAATTCTAAACTCTTAACTAAAACTAAAATAAACTTGAACTCTAAAAAAAACTCTAATCTAAGACTATAAGCTAAAAACTATAGCATCTGATCTTAAACTAAACCATAAATATAACAAAAAATCTTATATAATACTATATTATAAAAAACTACAAACTCTAAAATAAACAAAATACAAGAAAGAAATATAATATAATACTATATGTTAAAACTATAAACTCTATAATATAAGTAAACTAAACTCTAACTCAAACAAAATCTTTAAGCTAAGACTAAAAAATAGAAATCTAAAATCTTAACTGTTAATAAACTAAACTTAAACTCTAACAAAAACTCTAAACTAAGACTCTAACCTAAAAACTCTAAACTCTTAACCAAAACTAAACTAAACTAGAACTCCAACAAAAACAATAAGATAATACTCTATGCTAAAACTCTAATCTCTTAATTAAAACTAAACTAAACTAGAACTCTAAATAAAACTAAGCTAAGACTCTAAGCTAAAACTAAACAAAAACTCTAATCTAAGTCTCTAAGTAAAACTCCAAACTCTTAACTATATCTAAACTAAACTAGAACTCTAACAAAAACTATAATCTAATACTCTAAGCTAAAACTATAAACTATTAACTAAAACTACCATACCCTATGTATTAAACAAAAAAAACTCTAATGTAATAATAAAATATAAAAACTAGAAACTATTAAATAAAAATTCAATAATATACAACTACATTATAATTCTATAAGTTAATACAAAAAACTATTAATTATAACTAAAAAAAAATGAAACTCTAGCAAAAACTCTAAGCTAAGACTCTAAGCTAAAACTAAAGTATTTGCTAAAACTAAACTAAACTATAACTTCAACAAAAAAAACTCTATGATAATACTCTAATCTAAAAACTCTAAAATATTAACTAAAACTAAACTAAAATAAAACTCTAAGATAAGTCTATAAGGTAAAACTCCAAACTCTTAACTATATCTAAACTAAACTCTAACAACAACTCTAAGCTAAGACTCTAAGCTAAAACTCTAAACTCTTAACTATTACTAAACTTTAACTCTAACAAAAACTCTAAGCTAAGACTCTAGACTCTAAGCTAAAATTCTAAACTCTTAAAGTACCAAGGACACCTAAAATGAAAACTAATTCATTAAATTGGTCAAGTGCAAACTTACACAGCCATATACGTCTTAAATTAAGGCGCTTTTTTGCGTGCACCAGTCGGTTTAACCAATGACAGAATTGGTTCTACCAGTTTGAATGTTTGTCGCAAAAATAGACTTGCTTGAAGCCGGAAAAAATTGTTTGTGATCAAACGAAACATTCTCGCCAAAATACCGGTTGACTATGTTCTTAAGCAAAAAAGAGACAGTATTAATTAGTTTTAAAACTTTGAAACGTGAACTTGTAGCTTAAACTACAAATCAACATAATTCAACATAAATCAACATGGAGTTTGAGGTCAGACTAAATTTAGATACGATCTAACCTACTTTTAGTTATTTAAACTGATATGAAGTGACTACTAATTAGAGGTTTAGTGACCTAGTTTTGTAACAAACTAGTTTTGGCTGAAGTTGCATGATAGATCATTCCTTTCTTTCATTAGTTTCAGAGATAAGATAGAATAAACAGTACTGTAATTTTCTTTGGATTTGGAATCCTTGATCTCTGTTTAAATTATTTGGGTAAGACTTTGGACTATGTTGTAGCCCTAGGCTATTTAAATTGTAAAAGAAAATTTACCTATGACAAAATTCTATAAGATATACTTCACTATGCTGAGCTAAACAAGTTGCAGGATGCACCCCCTTTTATTGAAGAGATAAGGGAAATAGTTGGGCAGGCCCATTCTGTTCATCCAACATTTGTGGCAGATGCTTGTGGGTCTGACCCCAAAGAATTTTCATCCAGTAGTTTTACCAAAAAACGGAAAAAAGAAACTACATTAGACGTTTCACATTGTGAAGCCAAGAGTCCTGGGGAAGCAAGTACGTCTAGACAAGAAGGTTTAGAGAATAAATTAATTGGTTTGTTATTTACCTTTTTTTTGTCTTTTTTTTTGTATTTCAGAATCCTTGGCAACTGGTAAATTTCCTTAAAAACTCATACAAATAAAAAACGTGGTTTATTATTACTCAAAACGATAATCTAATAGACTATTATGTCTATTTTGAAATTGTGATTATTTTTGTCAGTACTACATAGATTTTCAAGTTATGATCAAAATTTCAGGTTTTACTTTATATGCTTAACTTTGCCAACCAAGTTTTACTTATGAGATGCTTAAAAAATCTTGGTTATAAATTTTACTTTCAAACCATAAAAAATGTATATATGTATATATATATATGTATATATATATATATGATATATATATATATATATATATATATATATATATATATATATATATATATATATATATATATATATGTAAGGAAATACTAACCATTTAAAATTGTCACAATGTGCTTAGTTTTTCTGCTGTGAAAATTATCTGTAGGTTTTGTATATGTTTTGTGTACAAAAATGAATACCTAATATTGCTTTGTGATTGCAGTACTATGTTAGTTGTGCACAAACCATAATAAAGGGAAATATCTGTAGTCAGTTTATTTTTGATGATTTTGAAGATGTTGGTTACATAAACATCAAAGTTAACATTTTGTTGTAGTTTTTTAAGTTGGAAATTTGTTTTGTCTTTGCAACATAAATCTTGATTTTTTTTTTAGCTATAATGTTCAGAATTCAATTCTTTGGGAATTCAATAAAAAAACAAGTTTTTTCAACTGAAAGTAAGGAGCAACATTAAAACTTAAAACGAACAGAAATTATTACGTATATGAGGGGGGTTCGCCCCCACGTCAATGTCTCGCTCTTTACGCTAAAGTTCGAATTTTTTAAGAATGACCCCTGAATCACAAAGCCTATTTAATTAGAATAAATTTGAAAGCACTAATAATACTTTAGTGTAAAAAGCGAGGTATTGACGAGGGGGTGAAACCCCTCATATACGTAATAATTTCTTTTTGTTTTAATGTTGCTCCTTACCTTCAGTTGAAATTTTTTTTTATTTATTTAATTTCTGACATTTTTTAAGTAATGCTGGTAAATCTGGCGCATGTAAAAATTATCTTCCCCAATGAAAACTGTCTCCAAACACACACACAAAAAAATAAAACACTTGAAAACGTCTTTATACTTCCCAATAACCGATACTATATGTAAAAAATGGGCAAAGTTCATAACTTTCAGCCCCAGGGACTTGTGGGATTGATTCATCCTCTAGGACATAATTACTTTATTTTTTTACTATGCTGAAAAAATGGCCGTCTCAAAATTTTGATCTGGTGACTTAGAGAAAAAATGAGTGGGAGGGGGCCTGGTCGCCCTGCAATTTTTTGGTAACTTAAAAAGAGCACTAGAAATTTTAATTTCCGTTCAAATGAGCACTCTCGCAATATTTTAGGACCACTGGGTCGACACAATCACCCCTGGGGAAAAAACAAATAAACACGCATCTCTGATCTCTGGCAAAAAATACAAAATTTAACATTTTTGCAGATATGAGCTTGAAAGCTCTACTGAAGAGTTCTCTGATATGCTGATTCTGACGGTGTGATTCTCATTAAGATTATATGACCTTTAGGGGGGTTTTCCCTCTTTTTTCGAATATAAGGCAAATTTTCCCAGGCTCGTAACTTTTGATGGGCAAGACTAAAGTTGATGAAACTTATATATTTGAAATCAGCATAAAAATCCGACTCTCATGATATATCTATTGGTATCAGAATTCCGTTCTTTAAAGTTTTGGTTACTAATGTGCTGGGTCGCTCCTTACTTACAGTTTGGTACCACAAAAACTGTTGATAATTTTAGAGGTTTCAAAGTTAAAAGTTTTTACATCTAAGCTTTGACTTTTTCTTTGTTTATGCAAGGGTATAAAATATACTAAACGCGAGTATAAATCAAAACATATGCAAGGGTAGGTTATCAATTTGTAGAAAATGTATGTAGAACTCTTATGAAAGATAAATTTAAAACAATTAGAAGCCTTACGGGAAAGAAAAAGTAGCAAATTTGGCTGAGGTGGAGATTTTTTATGTGTCTTTTATGGTTTATACTCTAGAATGTTTCTTTTGTTCTTAGGTCCTGCGGCATACCAGTCTCCACAACAAGTTAAGCCATGTAGAGCTACAAACAGTAAAAAAAATTACAGCTGGTTGAACAAAACAAGGAGTAAATACGAGCTTTTATAGAATATAAGAAGAGCAGAGACGAAAGAAGAGAAAGAGATTTGGAAAGAAGACATCAAGAAAACTTGGAAATGAAAAGAAAATTCTTAGATGCATACACAGAGAAATGAAATACAAGAAAACATACATTTGGTTTGACTTTATTAATCTAAGTATTTTTATTTCAATAAACTCATTTTTATCTTTACAAGCCTAACCTTCCGAAATTGAACCATTTAAAGTTTTTTTTTCTCAAATATGGTCAAAATCTCAGGACTAAGTAAACATACTTAACATTATCACAGTTTTACTTATAAGCTGGCCACAAAATCATAATTAAATGTTTACTTCAATTTCCATTCTCAAGAAAAAACAGATTACATTTTACCAGAAAGTTTTTTTCAATACTGAGGTCAAAGTGACAAACATATGTAAAGTGTGAAAATAATAGTTGTAAATGTGCATAGAAAATAAAAATATATGGGATATTGAATAAGGAAGATTATCATTCCCTAAAACCAGTGTATATCCTTTCATTATCGAATAGAAATGAATCAAACTGTCAATAAAGCACAAGTTAATTTAACTGAAACTTTAAAGAGATAAGTTACAAATTAGTTACATCTAACTACAAATGAGGTTTTTCTTTTCAAAGCCATTTTTTTTGTGAGATTATAAAAGGGTTGTGTAGAGTCCTATTCATGCTGGTGTGAATTGTAAGTGTAGAGTCTCTATCACAAATAAAATCACTGTTTCCTTTTTATAGATTAATTAGATTGTGAGTAAAAAAAGACACTGTAACAATCTTCACTGCCTTTGACACGGGAGCATATATATTTGAGCAACATCTCAACCTGTTAACAGTGTCCCCAAAAGCATGTTCAACTACAATTCTCGTTTGAGAAAGTTTTATATTATAATTTTTTTGTTCTGTTGATATTCTGTTCAGTCTTCTTAAAAGGCACTAGTAGCCAAGGTTGAACAGGAAAATCATTGTCACCTAGAATGTGATAATCTCCCGAGAAAGAAAGTCTACTTTGACGATCTAATGTGGTCTGTCTATACCAATCAAAGTATTGAAAAACAGCTATCGTGGTTGCTTCTGAAAACCATTGCAAGAAAATAATTTTGATCGAAAGACTATTCCCATTAGTTTATTTGCTCTCCATTTTTTGCATTAAATATGAAATGGAAACGCTGCTTTAAAATCTCAGTTAATCCATTAAAGACTACGTAGTGTAAAACTATAAGTATTAAAAGCTATTTCACGACAAATAGTAAAATAGCAATTCCTTAGGAATCAGCAAATCCCAATCCTTAGTAATTCCCACTAAGATGGATTCTAATTTATTACTAATGGCTCAGGAAAGTGTACTATGGAACCTCGCCTTAGTAACTAAACGTGTGTATTTACACAAACTGAAAAGATTGATTGGGGATACAAATCATATTAAAGACTAATAACAATAATTTAAGTCTGTCAGTTTTTAATACGGTATATTTTATCACTTGGAACTACTGCTTGAAGTTATAGTTTCGAACTTATAGTTTGAAACGCTGTGCACACGTTTTATTTTGCTGCTATCATATTAAATTGATACATTTGATCACTTTCAAGTGGCCCTTCCTATGTAATGACTAACAAGAAGAAAAAATAAATCACTGAATATATTTTTATTAAATAGTCATATAAAACCAACAGAAAAAAAACAACACATGACAGGCTCTGTCCCTTGAATCAAGCTAAAGTATCCTAATACTTTCTAAATGCTGAAAAACATCAATTACTCAACAAAGATTTAATTTTTTTTTAACCTAGGCAAAAAGGACAGTCCACCGCATTTGCTAGGATGTCATTTATGGAAAATAGTGGCAGCACTTTTATGGAACGACTGGTTTCTATTTTGGTAAAATACCCTTGTGTGTCTCTGGAGGCACATGAGGATCTAAGAGAGGTCTTATAAATGCTAGAAATGAGAGCTGAAATAATCGAATTAGCTTGCATCAAATACAATGTGTTCAAAAATATAAGCAGCTAATCACAAATTTTACTCTTTTTCTAAAAATCCCACGAAGTAAATAAGTTGGGGAGTACACAAAGAATTAAATGAATGCATTAATCCAGACACAAAATACTTGCATTTCTAATTGCAATTGTCAAATTGATTTACGATTTAACACTTCCAGGGCAATGGTACAGGGTGGCATGGAACTTTCTAACCCCCTTTGGAGTAAGAGAAAAGTCACTTCCATCTGTAAAAAGGGTATCTTTTTTTTGCTGGAAAAAAAATTAATTTCCCTCGGATCTGTAGCAAGGTTAAAAGGATATCTAGTTTCTTTTTTTTATTTGTCTTTTACTGTCTATAATCTAGAAGGTTTCGTTTTTTCTTAGGCCCAAAGGCATAGCTGTCCCCACAACAAAGACAAAAGAAGAGAAAGAGATTTGGAAAGCAGACACCAAGGAAACTTGGAAATAAAAAATAAAATTCTTAGAAGCATATGAAGAGAAATGAAAGACCAAAAAATACATTTGGTTTCACTTTATTAATCTATATATTTTCATTTCGCTTTAATAAACTAATTTTTATCTTTACAAGCTTTACCCTTGAAGATTGTACATACTAAATTTTATTTTCTTCTCAAATATGGTCAAAATCTCATGATTTAGCGTTTAAACCTAACATAGAAATGAAATATATGTGTATATTTCATAGAAATGAACAATATGTCCATAGAAATGAAAAATATGTGGGATACAGAATAAGAGACTATTGCTGCTCAAAACCAGTGTCTATCCTTTCAATATCTTATGCAAATTTATTACACTGTAAATAAAGCACAAACTGATTTATAACTATAACTAAAAAAAAAGATAAATTAAAAAATAATTCACATGTAACTACAATTGAGATGAAATTAGGTTTCTCTTTTCAAAACCATTCTGTGATGAACTTCTGGAGGGGTGGCGTAGAGTCCTATTCACCCTGGTGTGAATTTCAAGTGTAGGATCCCTATCACAAATAAAATCCCCATTTTCTATTGACATATTGTGAATTAAACAAGACGCTGTAACAATCTTCACTGCCTTTGTTACAGAAGCATAAATATTTGAGCAACGTCGGAATCGGTTCACAATGTCCCCAAAAGCATGTTCAACTACAATTCTCGTTTGAGAAAGTTTTTTATTATACTTTTTTTTGGTTCTGTTGAGATTATGTTCATTTTTTTTAAAGGCACTAGTAACCAAGGTTGAATAGGAAAAGCATTGTCACCTAGAATGTGATAATCTCCCGAGGGAGAAAATCTAGTTTGAGGATCTAATATGGTCTGCCTATACCAATTAGATCTTTGAAATACATAACTATCATGGTTGCTTCCAGGAAAACCCGCACAAATATAAGAAAAACGTCTATCTGGAAGCACTACTGCTAATAATATTATGGAATGAAATTGCTTGTAATTTAAGTAGTACTTTTGACACTTAACTGGAGCATTAATTGGTATATGGCATCCATCAATACATCCAATCACTCCAGGGAAGCCAGCTCGTTCTTTAAATTTAGATGCAATATTTGAGAGAGAATCAACTTCTGGCCACTTTCTTACTTGTTTGTAGTTTTCAAATATACTTTCACAAATTGAATCAACTGCTGTCCAGACAGCAAATTGAGACCGACCAAACTTTTCAGCAATAATGCGGATTGCTCCCTGATTTTCCAAATAAGTCAGGGTAATGAGAAGGGACTCATTCAGATTAAGGGGCTTTTGTCTCCCATGGTACACTTTATCATCTGCAGAACTGAAAAGAATAAAACCTTTAGAAAAAAAAAGTCCAAGAACAAAATTTATAATGCTGTTTTTTCCGAGGGGATTAGTATATATGTTATCTATTTCGTTATATACAACAAATATTTTCTTGTAGGGCCTTATGTGAATCATAGTTTATTTGGAAAGCTATTTTTGTAGCTTCAGTATTTCAGCTAAATGGAAAGATTGAAACTTTTCTCTTAGCAATTGCTTTAGTAGACATATAATTGCAAACTAAACCCTATTTGAATGTTGCTGAAGTTTGTTAAATAAATTTTAATCAATGAAATTTTGTATTTTCCTCTTATGCAGTCGTGTCTTATCATTTAGTGTTTTCAGATTTTAACAACATTGAATATAGTTCAACCAGCTACAATGGGAGCAGCCAAGCCATAGGCAACATGTGAACTGTTTCTTCATATACAGTTTTATACTTACTTCACAGAAATTTCTAACTTTATTTTCAAATTCATTTCATTAAAAAAAAATATGATGTAAAAAAATTTAGTTTAGACTTAAGAGGTTCAAAAAAGCTAGTTTTGAATGACAAATGTAAAGCATCTAATCAGAAACTTAGCAAAAACAAGGGGCAGTATGTCTTAATAAGTAGTCAACCAAAAAATTTAAATGAGTGGACCAGTATTGGCCTTATATATTTCAGACATTCTTGACAGTCTATTGAGGAGACCTTTATATAATTTAATATCTTTAAAGGTTTGGAAGTAATGACATTCAACTTCATGGAAAGGTTGTATATTGCACTAAACTTGGGTACCTCTTTCTTAAAAAATTTCAGCTGGTGAATCCCCTATAAAGAGTTTAATCCAGATTAAAATAACGTTTTCATGAGAAGAAAACTAAATTAATTAATGGTGTATTTAATTAACAGTTGACCTTAGGTTTAATTTTCAACAAAAACAGAAAACTTTGGGAGTCACAAATCTTTATTTTTAACTCTGTTCTCTTGTGAAATTGAAAGAAATACACTACAAGTGTATTTGAGAACTACAACTGAAATAAATGAATAACAAAATAGCTACTAATTCTCAGTAAATTATAATTACCAACAAAAGCTCCTAAGAATTTGAAACGTTGATCTGGTTACACGAAAGTGGCGCCAGAAGTCCCTGTTCCCTGTCTGAATATGTAGCCACTGTTTGCATGTACCCAATGTGTACAGGATGGCATTCAGGTTCAATACATTTGAAAACATTTTCAAGTTCCCAAGAAAACTGTAGAAACTGCAAGTCTTCTTCCTCTGAAGAATCACTGTCAACAGATGAAAAGCTATCAAAGATAGTAGGAAAAATCTGCAATGACATGTTAGAATCTCCCATTGTTGGACTGAAATAAATTTTCAAAAATTATTTTAAAATTATAATATGAATTTTTCTGTCAGAATACATGCATACTTTTTAAGACCCTACATTGAAATCAATAGAGTTTTATATTGCTATAATCAAAAGACTATAATATTTGGCAAAAATATTAATATAATCTCTGGTAAAAACATCTATATTTTGAAGCATATCTTATTTACTTAACATCAACCAAAACAATAAGAAAAGGAAGTGAAACCAATTCCCAAAAATGTAGGGGAGGGCGAGGAGAGGGGTGGCAAAAACAACAAGTTAGCCATGATTAAATAGAAAATAGCAATGAAATAGAATTAAGAAGGTATTTTTCAAAGTCTAGGATGGAAAACAGCCCACCCCCCCAAATTGACACCCCTGAGAAAAGGGGTATGGCAATGAAAATTAAGTGCTGCAAGAGAGTGTGGTGTTTCTCCACATAAAAAAAACACTAAAATACTACAGTGTCAGAGAATCAGGATACTGATCAGTGTATAAGGAGAGAAAAATACTGATCTAGAGTTATCATATTGGTGACTTTTATTTTGTACTATCTAAAAGACCTTATTTTCAACTGTCTTTTTTTTTATTTCTACATCCTTGAAGCTGATTTAAAAAAAGCTTAATTAGCAGAATGAAAGATAAAAAAATAGAAATATTTAGAAATAATTTCAATAACTAGAAATTTTAACAATAAAATTATACACAAATATTTTTACTATTGTGTTTTATTCAGAAAGGTACAGACAGTTACATTAACCAAAGTCAGCAAAAAAAAAAACAACATACACTTAAACTCCAACTTTATCAATTAAAATAGTAACCATGTGTAGTTACTATTTGGCTTATATTATTGACTAATGCAAAACTAAAACAATAAAAAGAAACATTACATTCAATGTTTTTACAATATGTTAATCATAACAGCCAATATCATGTACACTTGCCCCCCTAATACCTTGATACAGACACAGATTATAAACAAACATTTGATGATTTATAATTACTTCTTACTCTATAAGTAATTTTCATCATTAGGTGACTCATCATGCAATAAAAAAAACAAAAATCAGCAGGACTTTGGGCTAAGCTGCAAAAATCAGACAGAAAAATATCCCCAAAGTTTGTATTAAATATTCTACACCAGAAGCATGTATTGAATTAGGAAAAACCATAATAAAAGCATTGAGTGATGTATTCACTTTCATCATAGCTAAATTATGTTGAAACCTGTAAATTTACCAAGCTAAGTAAAAGACCTGTCATGCATAGAATTTTTTAGGCCCTAAAAATAAAGAAAAAGGTAGAAATAGTAGCTTGGGAATGCCTCTAAAGGTTATATTTTTGGTCATGGATTCACATTTGCAAGTTATATTTGCATAACTCTTTTACTTCTCAAGATAGTAAGAATCCACTGAGCCATGGGTGCCCATAAGCTGAATTCAAGGGGGGGGGGGACAAACCTTGTCTAATTGGCACTTTTAATGCTATATAATAGAAATATCAGAACAAAAATATAAAAATAAGGCAACATCATTCAGCCAGGGGGGGCGCCCCCCTGCCCCCCCCCTTATGGGAGCCCAAGCACGGAGCTGAAATTTTATCTTCATTTATTGCTAATTCTATATTGCCTGAAATATGTTACAAGAAAATATGGTTAATTTGCAGTTTACAGCATAATTTAGCTACGATGATTGTCAATATATCACTTGATGTCTTTTTTATGCAGTTTCATAATTAAATAACTGCTTCTGGGGCAAATTTGTTTTGCATCTTCAAAACAGCACATTAGTCACCCAAACTATATCAGCATGTTTCTAAAGGAAAACTGGCTAGTGAGACAAAATTGCTATTTGTAGCTGATTTGGGAATGTTTTTTAGACTTAATAGTAAAATGTTATTTTGAAGACAAATTTATACAAATTATTAAAAAGAGCTAGAAACCCCAAAAAAATAATTTCAATTTTGCTGTGATGTCATTTTGAGGGGTTTCAGGCTATCTTTGAAATAAAAACTCAAATTTGTTTTGTTAATAACATTTTATAATCAAGACTAAAGAAATATTCCTGAATCAACTACAAATGGCAATTTTTTCTCATTAGCCAGTTTCATTTTATAAAACAAATTTATAAGCTTCTGGTGACTATGGGCCATTTTTAGTCCTTTAAGAGTTCAAAAAGGAATTTGCCCCAGAAGTGATTATTGAATTTTGAAAAAGCATAACAAAAGGCAATAAAATTCTAGCTTAACTACTTTTTGCTATCTTGGAAAGGGGTTCGGGTAGGAAAATACAACTTTCAATGATGGATTCTGGGCCAAAAACATACTCTGGGAAGGTATTTCCAAGCTTCCATGTTAACTCTCATCTGATTTCTATGTCTTAGAAATTTGCCTACTTGACAGGTCAATTAGCTATTGAAATTTTAACAAAACAACATTTTACCTTAATTTTCTAAGACCAGTTTTTTTTTTCTCTGGCTTTAGTTCTAAAAATGCAATTATTGTTACTTCAGTAAAGTTTTTTTAGCCATATCAATGGGTTTTTTTTTCTAAATTTCTGAAGAGTATTTGCAGATCTTTGAAACCTTATAAATTGGAATTGAGTAAAGTTGTGAAGCTGAAAAAAGTTCTTGTACTTAACTTAAGCAGAAGAAATGTTTTGTAGGGTTATACTTAAATAAAACACAGATTTTTAAAGGACATCAAAGGTCACTTGCCTCTAAAGGGAGGAGTAAAGGTTTTTGGCTAGAGAGCTAACTGGAGAGGAGTAAACATGTTTGGGAAACTATTCTTATTTCAAAATATGCAGAATAATAATAGTTAACACATTTTGCATGCAGCCTTACTATACATTACCCCCTCCCCCCAATGTGCAACTATATAGACCAAATTATAGATATCTTATCAATTTTCCAATGTCTCTCAGTTTCTTTACCCCTTGTTCCTGTAAATTTAATCAACCGTTATAAAACAATAACTGGCAGAAAAGTTACAGGTGGCGGAATGTATTAAGATACAAATTGGTCTATATATTTGCACATAAGGGAAGGCGGACGATAAATTACAGTAAGGTTGGTTATTTTAAAGAAAGAATTATTCTTAACATGTTTCAATGATGTTTTCTATCAATGATGGATTCTGGGCCAAAAACATACTCTGGGAAGGTATTTTCAAGCTTCCATGTTAACTCTCATCTGATTTCTATGTCTTAGAAATTTGCCTACTTGACAGGTCAATTAGCTATTGAAATTTTAAAAAAACAACATTTTACCTTAATTTTCTAAGACCAGTTTCTTTTTCTCAGGCTTTAGTTCTAAAAATGCAATTATTGTTATTTCAGTAAAGTTTTTTAGCCATATCAATGGTTTTTTTTTCTAAATTTCTGAAGAGTATTTGCAGATCTTTGAAACCTTATAAATTGGAATTGATTAAAGTTGTGAAGCTGAAAAAAGTTTTTGTACTTAACTTAAGCAGAAGAAATGTTTTTTAAGGTTATACTTAAATAAAACACAGATTTTTAAAGGACATTAAAGGTCACTTGCCTCTAAAGGGAGGAGTGGAGGTTTTTGGCTAGAGAGCTAAATGGAGAGGAGTAAACATGTTTGGGAAACTATTCTTATTTCAAAATATGCAGAATAATAATAGTTAAGACATTTTGCATGCAGCCTTACTATACATTACCCCCTCCCCCCAATGTGCAACTATATAGACAAAATTATATATATCTTATCAATTTTCCAATGTCTCTCAGTTTTTTTTAACCCTTGTTCCTGTAAATTGAATCAACTGTTATAAAACAATAGCTGGCAGAAACGTTACAGGTGGTAGAATGTATTAAGATACAAATTGGTCTATATATTTGCACATAAGGGGAGGCAGACGATAAATTACAGCAAGGTTGACTATTTTAAAGAAAGAATTATTCTTAACATGTTTCCTTTTCTCCAGTTAGTTTTCTAGGCAAATGCCAAGGTAGGTACTTCAAAATACCTTCCTGGGACAAACTTAGTCTCTAGACTCATCCCTA
Organism: Artemia sp. Qi Xiang Cuo; assembly: GCF_049724085.1. Taxonomy (NCBI): domain Eukaryota; kingdom Metazoa; phylum Arthropoda; class Branchiopoda; order Anostraca; family Artemiidae; genus Artemia; species Artemia sp. Qi Xiang Cuo. The sequence continues at coordinate 408,296 of NW_028300372.1, forward strand.
AAAGTTTCTTTTTCCTAACCCAACTCTTTTCCAAGATAGGATAAAGTAGCTAAACTACAATTTTACCTAGAATGCATCAAATAAATGTATTCACTTTGATCCTATCTTAATTATGTTGCAAACTGCAAATTTACCAAAAATATTAACCATAGACACACCCAAGGATCTACAACCTAGACAATTGAACAAATAAAAAGAATCCCAAATGATGTAAATTGATTAGCCTACAAGTTAACTCTTCTGATCAGCTTCAAACTCTAATTGATTAATGTAATATATGGAGTTCTAAATAAAGCTCCCTAGTGCTCTGATAATTTTATACACATTATATCCAAAAAAATAGCCTAGCTAAATATTTTTCAACTTTTGGTGAATTTGTTAGGCCTGCTGGATGTTTAGATTATCAATATATGAACCCTACAAATTTCAATTGTTGACATCAAACACCATACAGTTTAAAGTTTCTGCCGAAAAGTTCGTGCAT
>NW_028300372.1:409279-480349 GCF_049724085.1 Artemia sp. Qi Xiang Cuo
CTTGGAAAGGAGTTGGGTTAGGAAAATGAAACTTTCAAGGATGGATGTACATGCTAAGGTTTGTCTCGGGAAGGTACTTTGAAGTACCTACCTCCACTCATCCCCCCTCTATATAATGGTAAATTACTGCACATTACTAGTTGTTTTTAACTCATATTTCATCCTATATTACTATCATAAATATAAATCACTGCTTACCTTACACAACTTCTGCTTTTAACCTTGTTCATTAAAATATATTACAAAATTCTATTTCAATTCTAAGCCATTTAATTTTCAACCCATGCTGACTTTCTTTATGGTATATCAAACCAGGTTTGTTGTGATGTCACACTTGCCTTATCAGATACCCTTACCCTTAAGGGTAGTAGGCACATGCCAAACAACTCTGTTGATAAGACAATTTAAACTGTATTAATTAGGGAAAGGATTTCACAAGAGAGATCAGTAAAAATAACCTAATCCTTTTTAGAGGACAAATTATGTCATAGGAAGATGTTTTTGAAATTCCCCTTCCACCCAAACTTAAAATTTTCTAAAATTCTACTTTAGAAGCTTTTAAAATATTTCTAAAGTACTAAAAGATAGAGAACTAAAACATCAGAATCGACTTCAGAGGACACGTTATATCACGGGAAGAGGTTTTTGAAATCACCCTTCCCCCTAAACTAAAAATTTTCAATTCAATTTTTTCAATTTATAACTGGGATTTATTTTACTATATACATAAAAACAAACAAACAAAATACCCCCAGAAGCAAGCTTGTGCGGGGGTAATCCCTTCTAAACTCATAAAAAATCATAATAACAAAATAAGATCCAAAATAATAACTCTTTTCATTTAATATTAATACAAAGAAAAGTTCGGCCCTCAAAAACAAAAACTATTAATAACATAATATACATAACCAACTTAAAATAATCAAGTACCCCCCCCCCTTTTTAGCCAATTCATTAAAAATAATAAATTATTAAACAATACGACCTCAATAAACTACGGAACAGCAGCAGGTCATCCACACATTTAAGTTCCACTGGTAAACGATTCCAAGCACTCGGACCGGCATGACGGATAGAAAAAAATGATCTTGTCGCTTGCGGAATCGGTCTTCGAAATTCGTCCAAATTTCTAGTTCCATGCTCATGAACATCACCCCCACTCACAAACATTCCCTTAAAACAAACAGGAACACTACCATAAAGATACTTAAACATGAACTGTGTTTTATAAAATTTAAAAAGACCCGATACCGGTAGAATCTTCAGCGTCATAAACTCATTACGAACAGATGATCCTCTGTTATCCTTACCAATCAAAAGCCTTATTGCCGAATTTTGTAGTACACGCAGGGGCAGAAGATGCGTTCCAAAAGTAGACGACCATACTGAAGAACAATATAATAGATATGGATGTACAATTGAAAAATACAATAATCTTAATATACTAGTTGGGAGAAAATTTTTCAGTTTACGCATAATTCCAACATTACGTGCAAGTTTCATAGACACACAATCAATATGATCTACAAAACTTAAAGTTTCATCAATAATAATCCCCAAATATCTAACACTCCTCTTTCGTGGAATCATTGATGTACCATTACTTAAATTATTCACCCATGGGTAATAACTTGGAGATCTGCTATATATCAATAAACAAGACTTATTACAATTAAGTTTTAACCTATTACTTCTCATCCACCTTTCTATATTCTTAAAACCTTCTCGTAATTGCGACATCAATTCATTCTCAGTCCTACCACATACGGTTAATTTCGTGTCGTCAGCAAACATAACTAGGGCTTTACTAGGTTTAAGTGTCTCTAGAGGAGGTTTAATAATAGTATACAACCCATCAACTGCACTTGACAAATCATTTATATAAATAGAAAACAAAAGTGGGCCTAGGGGTGATCCCTGGGGAACTCCACAATTTATAAATCTACTGTCAGAACGTGCATCATTAACCTCCACAAACATTGACCTTGAATTTAAGAATGATTCTAACAACTTCAAAGCATTTCCCCTAATACCACAATTTTCTAACTTCATTAACAAAATATCATAAGATACAGTGTCGAACGCTTTCGCAATATCCAGAAAAATTGATGCAACTTTAAGGTTATTGTCTAATGCATCATTAACATATGTAGTCAAAAACAACATTGCATGCTCACTAGAATAACCTTTTCTGAAACCAAATGGATTTTGATAAAAAAACAAATTCTTTTCAAGATACTTTTCTAGCCTTATATATACTAGCTTCTCGAAAATTCTAGCAATAACTGGTAGCAGCGAAATGGGACGGTAATTACTTATATCATTTTTATCACCCCCCTTAAATATTGGAACAATCTTCGCTCGTTTCAAACACTTTGGAAACACACCACTTTTAAAACAACCATTTATTAGTGAAACCAGTTGTTTAATAACACACTGTAGAACAAACTTTAGCACTCTTATAGATATTAGATCAACACCTGAAGCTTTATTTTTCATACCCATTATTACATCTGTTATTTCACTTTCCGTCACTTTAGTCATTAAAATAGAAGTATCACAACTGGGAGGAAGATATTGATCAAAAGTACCATCACTCCTATCACAATAAATAGATCCGGCAACATTATTACCTACACTAGAAAAATAATCACACATCTGATTAGAAAGTTGAACTGGAGTTTGATCTGACTGAAGATTTGGCAACGTAACTCTTCTCTTGCCAATAAGAGGCCTGAGGAGACTCCACGTCTTTGCCGGGTTACCCTCACTCTTTTTAAATTCTTTAGCTAAATACTCAATTCTAGCCTTCCTCAATAATTTATTTAAAGCAACATTATACTTACGATAAATTTGCTGGTTTAGTACGCTTGCCTCAATTATACTCTTTTATATAATTCATGGCGCCTTTTCATAGATCTAAGAAGACTACTGGTAATCCACGGTTTTCTTGCAGAATCATAATTACTCTTGTTTTTTTTTTTACGCATCCGGCAGTTTTCTCTTAGACTACTACACAATTGATCATACCACTTACAAAATTTAAGATCCGGATCACTTATTGCATTCAAAAACTCCCAATCCATACACTCTAATTCATTCTTAAATCGTACAAGAGAATCCGCGTCCACAGTCGGTACAATTGTGCTACAAAAACTCCCAGCTGGATAATTATGGTCCACTTCAGCAGAAAGAAACACTCCACAGTGGTCTGAAACATCATTTACCAGCACTCCTGGTTTCCAAAAATTCACGTTCGTGAATATATTATCAATTAAACTAGCTGACGTGTTACAAATCCTTGTACAAATATTTATACCTGGGAACAATCCGAAACTAGACATTAAATTTAACAAACTAGTAGTTGCACGATTACTAAGTACCATCATATCTATGTTAAAATCACCCGCTATGAAACTTGGGCAACCTGATACATTCAACATTTCCAATTGCTGCTCCAATAACTCTAAAAACTCTATCTCTGAAGCAGAAGGAGGCTTATACAAAATAAGAACCAAAAACTTGGATCCATTTCTACTTATTTCCAACACCATTGACTCAAAAATCATTTCACGATAAATGCAAATATCCTGTCTAGTCTTAACTGCAAAACCTGATTTAATATAAACTGCTAATCCTCCATGCTGTCGAGTCTCCCTATTCCTATTAATAAATTCATAACCATTAATATCTAACAAAGATGAATTATCATTCCGAAGCCATGTCTCAGTCAACGCCAACACATCAAAATTCGGATCCGAACACAATTCTGAAATATAATGTAGAGAACTATTTAACCCCCTGCAGTTTAGATGTAATATATGCAGAGTTTGTGGCCCCCGCCGCGTCACATAATCCTTAAGATCACTTGCAAATACATACTTAGAATTTTCCAAACAAACCTGATTATTCCCATCTCCATCAAACTCTCGATTTAACATCTCATTCATTCGATCCGCAAACTTTACATGACTATTCTCAAGCAGCGCCAGTCTCTCTTTATTTAATACCATTATCAAAATTCAACGCACATTGTAGGGCAGAACTTGTACTCAGCAACAAAAATCCCAAATATTCAATCATATAACGGAACGAAAGTAATATAAAAAAACAAAAGAAACATAGAAAAAATCAAAATAACGAAAAGATACAACGAAAACATGCTTATTGTCAAAACACATACTTTTTAATACTCTGGTATGTTAACTTCAGGGAACCTGATTATTAACTTCATCATAACATAATATTCACTTATTATATTTCACTAGCAAACAGACTAAGGGAAATTTCATCTAATATCATGTCAGAACGCCACTCCACTACCTCTAGCGCCTCTCCGACCAGCTTGGATACGCTCACTGCTAGTCGCCATTTCACCATCTTGGGGATTAATAAGCTCCTGTACAAATTCACCAGCATTGTACTTTGTAACTGAGCCATCTGGACGCCTTATGAACAAGCAGGGGGGCACGGACTTAGAGACCCAACTATCTATGCCGCGTTCACGTAGCTTCATGCGAGTCAAGATCAGCTTTTTTCGTGCTTCTCGAACACATTGCGGAGCATCATCTGATATAAAAATATTCTGAAAACCACAAATAGACTTTCCTTGCAGTTTCCTCGCGTTCTTCAGCAGTAGTAATTTAGAGCTTTTCGAAAATAAGTCAACTTTCAAGAATTTCTTATCTGGTTTAAAGTCCAAAATCTTAAATGACGGAACATCATCTAAACCCAGACCCTGCACAACAATCTCCTTGAAAATTGTAGCACCTTCAATTTCATCCTTTGCTTTAATATTCCAAATCAAAATATTGTTTTCTGAAGGCTTGCTTTCTAAATTCATCATTCGTGTCGAGATACTAGTCAACTCGGATCTCAAAAGCTGATTTTCATCAACGAGGACTTTCACTTGATTTGTCATATTCTTATTCTCATTCTCAATTGCAACAACTTTCGGTTCTAGCGCTGAAACTATCGATATCGAGTCAGTTACTGTAGTTTCTAGGCTTTTAACACGATCCTCAAGGCCTCTGAACCCAGTTGTTAATACATCCAATTTAGAGCTATTTGCAGTAACAATCTCCAAGATTTTGCTGAAATTATCTGATAGACTTTTTAGTTCGTGTCTCTCATTGCTAGATTCCGCGGGTTCCTGAGACACATCCAAATTAATCTCTTGCATAGACCCATCTTTTAGACGAACTTTTCTCTTTCTGCCCATTTTGTGTTAAAAAAAAAAAAAAAATGTTCTGTTTCCTTCAGTCTCAATTTCACGCAGTCAGACACTTGCTAATCAAAAGATGCTCTCGCTCGCCACTGCTAAACTCGTTAATCCACAAAACAGGTTCCCCGAGCATAAAAAGGTCTTACTCGCTTGGGTTCATTTTGATAACTTGCTTAAAAGCAGTGATGCCCAGCAGCATAGGTGTTTCCATGTTTCACTTATTGGGTCAGATACACAGAGAGTCTTTCCTTACTGTTCCAGGTACTAAGGAATCACTCAATTGATAGGTATATAGTTCATAGTTCTATTTCTAAATGCCTACTAAAATTGCAAAGGCCTACCTTAGAATGTGCCAGCCATATGCTCCGGCACTAGAGTTATCGAGTGGGTCCTAATTGAGGCAAATCAACGCTCAGGATGCAGCGTGTTAACACAAATGGTGGTATGAAGTGAGCAATCCCTCGTATTTAAATAAGCTGGATTTTTTCACGAATAGTTAATTGCGCAATCTAACCAAGTACTTTGGCCTATTTTCTTTTTTTTGTTACGAGTCAATAATAACTCCTTTTTTTGTTAACTCAGGTAGTCAAGATACGCTAGGCAATTCATTCGGAATCATAATCCTTTGACGAAACCTGAAAACATTGCCAAATCTAAACTAGCTTCACTGAGATTAGAATTCACTGAAAAGCGTACTGGTTAAAAATATCCAATTTAATAGCAGATGCGTACACTTTGAACTCTGAATCAATACTGAGTAGATCTAACATTCTACTTTAGAAGCTTTTAAAATATTTCTAAAGTACTAAAAGATACAGTGATAAAAACATCAGAATTGACTTCAGAGGACACTTTATATCACGGGAAGATGTTTTTGAAATCCCCCCTCCCCCCAAACTCAAAATTTTTCAAAATTCTACTTTAGAAGCTTTTAAAATATTTTAAATATTTCTAAAGCGCTATGAAATAGAGCACTACCGACATCAGAATCAACTTTAGAGGACAATTTATTTCATGGGAAGATGTTTTTGAAATCTCCCTTCCCCCCAAACCCAAAATTTTCAAAAATTCTGCTTTAGAATCTTTTTAAATATTTCTAAAGCGCTAAGAAATATAGTGCTAAAACATCAGAATTGACTTCAGAGGACATTTTATATCACGGGAAGAGGTTTTTAAAATCCCCCTTCACTCCCAACTTCAAATGTTCCAAAATTATACTTTAGAAACTTTTTAAATATTTCTAAAGCGCTAAGACATAGAGTGCTAAAAACATCAGAATCGACTTCAGAGAACACGTTATATCACGGGAAGAGGCTTTTAAAATCCCCCTTCTCCCCAAACTCAAAATTTTCTAAATTTCTACTTTAGGAGATTTTTTAATATTTCTATAGCACTAAAACATAGAGATCTAAAAACATCAGAATCGACTTCGGAGGACACGTTATTTCACGGGAAGATGTTTTTGAAATCACCCTTCCCCCCAAACTCAAAATTTTCCAAAATTATCCTTTAGAAACTTTTTAAATAATTATAAAGCGCTAAGACATAGAGTGCTAAAACATCAGAATCGACTTCAGAGGACACGTTATATCACGGGAAGAGGCTTTTAAAATCCCCCTTCTCCCCAAACTCAAAATTTTCTAAAATTCTACTTTTGGAGCTTTTTAAATATTTCTAAAGCGCTAAAACATAGAGTGCTACAGGAAGAGGTTTTGAAAATCCTCCTTCCCCCCAAATTCAAAATTTTCCAAAATTCTACTTTAGAAGGGTTTTTAAATATTTCTAAAGCTCTAAGACATAAAGCGCTACAAATATCAGAATCGACTTCAGAGGAAAAATTATGTTATGGGAAGATGTTTTTGAAATCCCCCTTCCCCCAAACTCAAAATTTTCCAAAATATTACTCTCGAAGCTTTTTTCAATAGTTCTAAAGCGCTAAGACATAGAGCTCTACAAACATCATAATCAACTTTAGAGGATAAATTATGTTATGAGAAGATATTTTTGAAATCCCCCTTCCCCCAAACTCAAAATTTTCCAAAATTCTACTTTAGAAGCTTTTAAAATATTTCTAAAGCACTAATAGATAGAGTGCTAAAAACATCAGAATCGACTTCAGAGGACACGTAATATCACGGGAAGAGGTTTTGAAAATCCCCCTTCCCCCAAAATCAAAATTTTACTTTAGAAGCTTTTTTAAATATTTCTAAAGCGCTAAAAAATAGAGTGCTACAAACATCAGAATCAACTTTAGAGGACAATTTATGGTATGGGAAGATGTTTTTAAAATCCCCCTCCCCCCCAAACTCAAAATTTTCAAAAATTCTACTTTAGAAGCTTTTAAAATATTTCTAAAGCACTAATAGATAGAGTCCTAAAACATCAGAATCAACTTCAGAGGACACGTTATATCACGGGAAGAGGTTTTGAAAATCCCCCTTCCCCCCAATCTCAATATTTTCTAAAATTCTTCTTTAGGAGCTTTTTAAATATTTCTAAAGCACTAAGACATAGAGTGCTAAGAACATCAGAATCGACTTCACAGGACACGTTATATCACGGGAAGATGTTTTTGAAATCACCCTTCCCCCCAAACTCAAAATTTTCTAAAATTCTACTTTAGAAGCTTTTAAAATATTTCTAAAGTACTAAAAGATACAGTGCTAAAAACATCAGAATCGACTTCAGAGGACACATTATATCACGAGAAGATGTTTTTGAAATCCCCCCTTCCCCCAAACTCAAAATTTTTCAAAATTCTACTTTAGAAGCTTTTAAAATATTTTAAATATTTCTAAAGCACTACGACATAGAGCGCTACAGACATCAAAATCAACTTTAGAGGACAATTTATGTCATAGGAAGATGTTTTTGAAATCTCCCTTCCCCCCAAACTCAAAATTTTCCAAAATTCTACATTAGAAGCTTTTTAAATATTTCTAAAGCGCTAAGACATAGAGTTCGAAAACCATCAGAATTGACTTCAGAGGACACGTTATATCACGGGAAGAGGTTTTTAAAATACCCCGACCCCCCAAACTCAAAATTTTACAAAATTCTACTTTAGAAGCTTTTAAAATATTTCTAAAGAACTAATATATAGAGTGCTAAAAACATCAGATTCGATTTCAGAGGACGCGTCATATCACGGGAAGAGGTTTTGAAAATCCCCCTTCCCCCAAACTCAAAATTTTCCAAAATTCTACTTTAGAAGCTTTTAAAATATTTCTAAAGCACTAATAGACAGAGGGCTAAAACATCAGAATCGACTTCAGAGGACACGTTATATCACGGGAAGAGGTTTTGAAAATCCCCCTTCCCCCCAATCTCAAAATTTTCTAAAATTCTGCTTTAGGAGCTTTTTAAATATTTCTAAAGCACTAAGACATAGAGTGCTAAGACATCAGAATCGACTTCACAGGACACGTTATATCACGGGAAGAGGTTTTTGAAATCACCCTTCCATCTCAATGTTATTTTGATTTATACAAGACTAAATGTAGTTCAATAAGTTCGGCAATTATGTTGGCTGCGAGTCGCACTGAGAGAGTAATAGGTCGAATAAGGTTTCTAATAATTTCAATTAACACCATAAAGGGTATAAGGGGTGCCGGCGTCCCCCCCAAACTCAAAATTTTCTAAAATTCTACTTTAGAAGCTTTTAAAATATTTCTAAAGTGCTAAAAGATGCAGTGCTAAAAACATCAGAATCGACTTCAGAGGACACATTAAATCACAGGAAGATGTTTTTGAAATCTCCCCTTCCCCTAAACTAAAAAATTTTCAAAATTCTACTTTAGAAGCTTTTAAAATATTTTAAATATTTCTAAAGCACTACGACATAGAGGGCTACAGACATCAAAATCAACTTTAGAGGACAATTTATGTCATAGGAAGATGTTTTTGAAATATCCCTTCCCCCCAAACTCAAAATTTTCCAAAATTCTACATTAGAAGCTTTTTAAATATTTCTAAAGCGCTAAGACATAGAGTGCTAAAAACATCAGAATTGACTTCAGAGGACACGTTATATCACGGGAAGAAGTTTTTAAAATACCCCTTCCCCCCAATCTCAAAATTTTACAAAATTCTACTTTTGAAGCTTTTAAAATATTTCTAAAGCTCTAATAGATAGAGAGCTAAAAACATCAGAATCAACTTTAGAGGACAAGTCATACCACGGGAAGAGGTTTTGAGAATCCCCCTTCCCCCCAAACTCAAAATTTTCCAAAATTCTACTTCAGAAGCTTTTTAAATATTTCTAAAGCACTAATAGATAGAGTGCTAAAAACATCAGAATCGACTTCAGAGGACACGTTATATCACGGGAAGAGGTTTTGAAAATCCCCCTTCCCCCATAACTCAAAATTTTCCAAAATTCTACTTTAGAAGCTTTTAAAATATTTCTAAAGCACTAATAGATAGAGTGCTAAAAACATCAGAATCGACTTCAGAGGACATTATATCACGGAAAAAGGTTTTGAAAATCCCCTTTCCCCCCAAACTCAAAATTTTACTTTAGAAGTTTTTTTAAATATTTCGAAAGCGCAAAGACATAGAGCGCTACAAACATCAGAATCAACTTTAGAGAATAAATTATGTTATGGGAAGATATTTTTGAAATCCCCCTTCCCCCTTAACTCAAAATTTCTGCCAAAGTTAAATTCATGCAACCTGTGACTAAACAAGTGGAATCGTTGGGTCAACCATGTAGGCTCAACACTAGGATATTTGCATCAAGGGTAAATGGGTATTTGGTGGTATAGAGCGAGGAACTGGTAATTCATTCATGGTTTCTGTGCCGGATAGAAGTAGTGCCACGTTGTTGGGAATTATCCAAAACCGAATCCTGCCAGGGACAACAATTATCAGCGACTGTTGGAGGGCCTACGATTGCCTGGCTAGCCAGGGCTATCAGCATTTATGCGTCGACCACAGTATAAATTTTGTTGACCCTGCAACAGGTGCTCACACACAAAACATCAAAAGACACTGGCGTGACCTTCAAGACAATATACCCAAATATGGCAGAAGAGAAAAACATATGGAAGGATATCTGGCAGAGCACTATTTCAAAAAAAATATTCAATCTCCTCAAGAATGCACCATTTCATGAAATATATATTAGACCTTTATAACCCCAACCAATTTGTTTTTTATTGGTATTATTTGCTAATTAATTTTAAAAACGTTGTAACAGAAAATTTGGCAATTTATGGTATCTAACACAACTTGTTCTTAAATAAATTCAAATGTTTTTTACAAATAGTTTAGTGTAGCAATCTTGATTCTTGAAGCTACAAGACGTTATTAAAGTGTAAATAGGGAGGGGGAGAGAAAGGGCAGAAGTACATATTTGACTTTAGATTGTCCAATACTTGTGCATTATAAATAACCCACCACTATACACGAAAGAAGTTAAGTTTGGTTACTGCTAATGAAATAAAATAGGATGAACATATAATAGTTTAGAAACAAATTTGGGCTGTATATTTGCACATTAGGGGGTGGGCGGTAAATCATAGCATATATTGAATACGTAACCTAACCCAGGTACCTTTTTCCCTCCCTAAACCCAAAAAACAACAGTTTAAATATTGTAAACGCAATAAGAAATCACGTCTGGTATCCTTGTACAGTCTATAGCGGTGGGTTATTTATAAGGCACAAGTACCGAATAATCTATATTCGTTTTGATTATTTTTTTTTGTAAACCCCTTAACATTTTGAGTTGGGTAACCACATAAAACATATTCAAATAGCTTAATCCTATAATGTTGAAAAATTTTGCTTTTTTTTTACATCTGCAATTTAAAATATGTAAAAAATGTTGGAACTTATATAGAAATTTTCTTTCGAGAGTGCACAGGTTAGCTGAAAGGAGATTTGATAGCGGGAGGAGGGGGAGGGCGGGGGGGGGGGTCAGCAACCTGCTCGCGGTGCCCCTGCTTTTACTAATGTAAGCTGACCATTTCGTTGCAACGTGTTGCACCAGAATAATACTCTAAAATCTGGTTGATAAATTGCCTGCCTAACAAATTTGTCTGAGTTTTGTAAAAGGGGAAACAACCCCTAAAAGTAAAAGATTTTAATAAAACTCTTACCATCAAATTTGTGGTACTTGGCGAATACCCGCCGGAAAATCTCCCCCGGAAAATACCTCCCGGAAAATACCTCCCCGCGGAAAATGCCCCCCTCCCACGGGAAATACCCTCACGGAAAATCCCCCCTCCCCACCAAAAAATACCCCCGTGGAAAATAAGGCTTTTCAAATTATCAACCAGATTTTAGAGTATGAAGGGGGAATGGGATGAATAGTAAGAGGGATTTCTAAAACTTTGAATGACCTTTAAAAATTTGTGAGTTATAGCAACGGAAAACAAATTTGGGCTATATCTTTGCACATTAGCGGGTGGGGGGTAAATCATAGCATACATTAAATACGTAACCTAACTCAGACAAATTTGTTAGACAGACAATTTATCAACCGAATATTAGAGTATTATTCTGGTGCAACACGTTGCAACGAAATGGTCAGCTTAGATTAGTATAAGCAGGGGCACCGCGACCAGGTTGCTGACTACTGCCCTCACCCTCCCCCTCCTCCCCCTATCAAATCTCCTTTCAGCTAACCTTTGCACCCTCGCAATAAAAATGTTATAATTTGTCCTCTGAAGTCAATTCCGATGTTTGTAGCGCTCTATGTCTTAGCGCTTTAGAAATATTTAAAAACGCTTCTAAATTAAAATTTTGGAAAATTTGAGTTTGGGGCAAAGGAGGATTTAAAACACATCTTCCCATGACATAACTTGTCCTCTTAAGTCGATTCTGATGTTTGTAGCGCTCTATCTATTAGTGCTTTAGAAACATTTTAAAAGCTTCTAAAGTAGAATTTTGGAAAATTTTGAGCTTGGGGGGGAGGGGGATTTCAAAACCTCGTCCCATGATATAACGTGTCCTCTGAAGTCGATTCTGATGTTTTTAGCACTCTATCTATTAGTGCTTTAGAAATATTTTAAAAGCTTCTAAAGTAGAATTTTGAAAAATTTTGAGTTTGGGAGGAAAGGGGATTTTCAAAACCTCTTCCCGTGATATAACGCGTCCTCTGAAGTCAATTCTGATGTTTTTAGCACTCTATCTATTAGTGCTTTAGAAATATTTTGAAAGCTTCGAAAGTAGAATTTTGGAAAATTTTGAGTTTGGGGGGAAGGGGGATTTCAAAAATATCTTCCCATAACATAATTTATCCTCTAAAATTGATTCTGATGTTTGTAGCGCTCTATGTCTTAGGGCTTTAGAAATATATAAAAACGCTTCTAAAGTATAATTTTTGAAAATTTTGATTTTGGGGGAAGGGGGATTTTCAAAACCTCTTCACGTCATATAACGTGTCCTCTGAACTCGATTCTGATGTTTTAGCACTCTATCTATTATTGCTTTCGAAATATTTTAAAAGATTATAAAGTAGAATTTTGGAAAATTTTGAGTTTGGGGGGAAGGGGGATTTCCAAAATCACTACAAGTAAAATAATATATCATCTAAAGTAGATTCTGATGTTTTTAGCTCTCTATGTATTAGAGCTTTAGAAATATTTAAAAAGCTTCTAAAGTAGAATTTTGGAAATTTTTGAGTTTGGGGGTAAGGGGGATTTTCAAAACCTCTTCCCGTGATATGACGCGTCCTCTGAAATCGAATCTGATGTTTTTAGCACTCTATCTATTAGTGCTTTAGAAATATTTTAAAATCTTCTAAGGTAGAATTTTGGAAAATTTTGAGTTTTGGGGGGAAGAGGGATTTCAAAAATATCTTCCCATAACATAATTTATCCTCTAAAGTTGATTCTGATGTTTGTAGCGCTCTATGTCTTAGCGCTTTAGACATATTTAAAAAAGCTTCTAAAGTAGAATTTATGAAAATTTTGAGTTCTGGGGGAAGGGGGATTTTCAAAACCTCTTCCCGTCATATAACGGTGTTCTATAAACTCGAGTCTGATGTATTAGCACTCTATGAGTTATTTAAAAATATTTTAACATATTAGTAAGAGTAATTGGAGTCTTGTTTGAGTTTGGGAGGTAGTGGGGTGTCAAAATCATATTCCCATAAAATAATTAGTAAACGACCTTTAAGGATGTGCTGTGCAGTGATAGCGCTCGTATCACTTTATACCAATGTTAATTAGCTACTAATGTAGAATTTTTGAAAATTTTGAGTTTGGGGGGAGGGGGGATTTAAAAAAACTCTTCCCGTGAAATAAAGTTTCCTCTGAAGTCTAGACTGATGTTTTTAGCACTCTATCTATTAGTGCTTTATAAATGTTTTAAAATCTTCTAAAGTAGAATTTTGGAAAATTTTGAGTTTGGGGGGAAGGGGGATTTCAAAAACATCTTCCCATTACATAATTTATCCTCTGAAGTTGATTCTGATGTTTGTAGCGCTCTATGTCTTAGCGCTTTAGAACTATTGAAAAAAGCTTATAAAGTAAATTTTTGGAAAATTTTGAGTTTGGGGGACGGGGGATTTCAAAAACATCTTCCCATAACATAATTTTTCCTCAGAAGTCGAGTCCAATATTTGTATCGCTCTATATCTTAGTGCTTTAGAAATATTTAAAAAACATTCTAATGTAGAATTTTGGAAAATTTTGAGTTTTGGGGGAAGGAGGATTTTTAAAACCTCTTCGCGTAGCACTCTATGTTTTAGCGCTTTAGAAATATTTAAAACGCTCTTAAAGTAGAATTTTAGAAAATTTTGAGTTTGGGGGGACGGGGAATTTCAAAAACATCTTCCTGTTATATCACGTTGCTTATGAATTTGAGTTAGACTATCTGAGCAATATCGCTATGACCTACATTGAAATATTTAAAAAGCGCATACAGCTTCCATTAAGTAAATATTAATAGTGGGGGGAAGGGGGATTATCAAAACCTCTTTCCGTGCTATAACGTGTACATTGATGTCGAGTATGTTGTTTTAGCTAACTATGTATTATTGATATATAAATATAATAAAATCTTCTGAATCATAATTTTGTAAAATTTTGAGATTGGGGGGACGGGAGATTTCAAAAACCTCTTACCTTGACATAAATGTTCTCCTTAAGTTGATTCTGATGTATGTAGCTCTATATGTCATAGAGCTTTATAAATATTTAAAATATTTTAAAAGCTTCTAAAGTAGAATTTTTTAAAATTTTTAGTTAGGGGGGAGGGGGGATTTCAAAAACATCTTCCCGTGATATAATGTGTCCTCTGAAGTCAATTCTGATGTTTTTAGCACTGTATCTTTTAGTACTTTAGAAATATTTTAAAAGCTTCTAAAGTAGAATTTTAGAAAATTTTGAGTTTGGGGGGAAGGGTGATTTCAAAAACCTCTTCCCGTGATATAACGTGTCCTCTGAAGTCGATTCTGATGTTTTTAGTACTCTATCTTTTAGTACTTTAGAAATATTTTAAAAGCTTCTAAAGTAGAATTTTAGAAAATTTTAAGTTCCGGTGGAAGGGGAATTTCAAAACATCTTCCCATGACATAATTTGTCCTCTAAAAAGGATTAGGTTATTTTTACTGATCTCTCTTGTGAAATCCTTTCCCTAATTAATACGGTTTAAATGGTCTTTATCAACAGAGTTGTTTGGCATGCGCCTGCTACCCTTAAGGGTAAGGGTGCCTGATAAGGCAAGTGTGACATCACAACACACCTGGTTTCATATACCATAAAGTCATCATTGGTTGAAAATTAAATTGCTTATTATTTAAAAAGTATTTTGTAATATATTTTAATTAACAATTTTAAAATCATATTTTGTGTAAGTTTAGAAGTGATTTATATTTATTATAGTAATATAGTATGAAAAATTATTTAAAAACGACTAGTAATGTGCAGTAATTTACAATTATATAGAGGGGGGGGGATGAGTGGAGGTAGGTACTTCAAAGTACCTTCCCGGGACAAACCTTAGCATGTACATCCCTGAAAGTTTCATTTTCCTAACCCAACTCCTTTCCAAGATAGCCAAAAGTAACTAAAGTAGAATTTTATCATTCCTTTAACTTTTAATAAACTCCAATTTAATATTTGTGTCCAAGATATTTTGTTTTTAAAATCTAACGCCATAAATTTTTCTTTCAACATATGTTTCTTGTCACTATCATTTGACCAGTGATACTGAAATCGGTTCCCGAACTCGACTACGTTTGCCCAGCTCTTAACAGCTAATGTACGCGAGTATGAAAAAGAGTTTATCGTTGTAACATTCAAGCAAACCTAATGTTTTAGTATTTAATCTTTCTGCGACCGTACCTTTATGCTTACGTAATGCCTTGGAAGTCTATTTAATAATATCCTAAATTTCCAGAGTCCAACTTGAAGCCAAATTGGCCAATTAGACAACATGCCCTCAATTTTGATACTTTTTTAGGCGTTCGTTCCTTTAATTATTCTGCTCTTCACATTTGTTTAATGTCAACGTCTTGGTCTCGGCATTTGGTATATATACTACATGAATAGATTAGTATTACTAATAGGACTCCAGAAACGCCGCATTCAATAGATTAGCATTTGCATTAATAATATGCTTTCCTTTTTTCTACTTCACCTCTCAGAATTTTTTGTATGATGAAATTTAAAATTGTTTTCATTTGAACATTAATAGACTAGGTACTTTGCTTGAATGGGGGTTGGCACTGTTTGGAGGTGAGGGTTAACAATTTCAAAAAGAACGCAGGTTTGTTAAACAGAATGTGCGGAATACATAAGAACTCAAGATGTCAGAAAGAGGGCTATCGGTCCAAACCTATTTCACAAAGACTATGGTTAAACAAAAGGCGCTTTTTTGAGTGCACCAGATAGACTGTTTCAGCTCAACCAGTCAACCAGATTGAGCTCTACTGACGTTTTTGCAAAAACCATTGACAAACCCAGTTGTCATGAAAACTATTTTTGCATGAAACAAGAGACTGGTTAAAGCTCTGGTTTAACCAAAACTGACACTGTTTATAAACCTATGTTTGTAACCGTTTGCATGAACTTTTCGGCAGATACTTTAAACTGTATGGTGTTCAATTGTCAGCTACTTTATCCTATCTTGGAAAAGAGTTGGGTTAGGAAAAAGAAACTTTTAGGGATGAGTCTAAAGACTAAGTTTGTCCCAGGAAGGTATTTTGAAGTACCTACCTTGGCATTTGCCTAGAAAACTAACTGGAGAAAAGGAAACATGTTAAGAATAATTCTTTCTTTAAAATAGTCAACCTTGCTGTAATTTATCCTCCGCCTCCCCTTATGTGCAAATATATAGACCAATTTGTATCTTAATACATTCCGCCACCTGTAACTTTTCTGCCAGTTATTGTTTTATAACGGTTGATTCAATTTACAGGAACAAGGGTTAAAAAAACTGAGAGACATTGGAAAATTGATAAGATATCTATAATTTGGTCTATATAGTTGCACATTGGGGGGAGGGGGTAAGGTATAGTAAGGCTGCATGCAAAATGTGTTAACTATTATTATTCTGCATATTTTGAAATAAGAATAGTTTCCCAAACATGTTTCCTCCTCTCCATTTAGCTCTCTTGCCAAAAACCTCCACTCCCCCCTTTAGAGGAAAGTGACCTTTAATGTCCTTTAAAAATCTGTGTTTTATTTAAGAATAGCCTTACAAAACATTTCTTCTACTTAAATTAAGTACAAAAACTTTTTTCAGCTTCACAACTTTGCTCAATTCCAATTTATAAGGTTTCAAAGATCTGCAAATACTCTTCAGAAATATAGAAAAAAAAACCCATTGATATGGCTAAAAAACTTTACTGAAATAACAATAATTGCATTTTTAGAACTAAAGCCAGAGAAAAAGAAACTGGTCTTAAGAAAATTAAGGTAAAAATGTTGTTTTGTTAAAATTTCAGTAGCTAATTGACCTGTCAAGTAGGCAAATTTCTAAGACATAGAAATCAGATGAGAGTTAACCTGGAAGCTTGGAAGTACCTTCCCAGAGTATGTTTTTGGCCCAGAATCCATCATTGAAAGTTGTATTTTCCTACCCGAACCCCTTTCCAAGATAGCAAAAAGTAGTTAAGCTAGAATTTTATTGCCTTTTGTTATGCTTTTTCAAAATTCAATAATCACTTCTGGGGCAATATCTTTTTTGAGCTCTTAAAGGACTAAAGATGGCCCATAGTCACCAGAAGCTTATAAGCTTGTTTTATAAAATGAAACTGGCTAATGAGAAAAAATTGCCATTTGTAGTTGATTCAGGAATATTTCTTTAGTCTTGATTATAAAATGTTATTAACAAAACAAATTTGAGTTTTTATTTCAAAGATAGCCTGAAACCCCTCAAAATGACATCACAGCAAAATTGAAATTATTTTTGGGGGGTTTCTAGCTCTTTTTAATAATTTGTATAAATTTGTTTTCAAAATAACATTTTACTATTCAGTCTAAAAAAACATTCCCAAATCAGCTACAAATAGCAATTTTGTCTCACTAGCCAGTTTTCCTTTAGAAACATGCTGATATAGTTTGGGTGACTAATGCGCTGTTTTGAAGATGCAAAACAAATTTGCCCCAGAAGCAGTTATTTAATTATGAAACTGCATAAAAAAGACATCAAGTGATATATTGACAATCATTGTAGCTAAATTATGTTGTAAACTGCAAATTAACCATATTTTCTTGTAACATATTTCAGGCAATATATCATTAGCAATAAATGAAGATTCAATTTCAGCTAAGTGCATGGGCTCCCATAAGGGGGGGGGCAGGGGGTGCCCCCCTCCCTGGGCTGAAGGATGTTGCCTTATTTTTTTGCTCTGAGATTTCTATTATATAGCATTAAAAGTGCCAATTAGACAAGGTTTGTCCCCCCCCCTCGCGAATTCAGCTTTCGGGCACCCATGGCTCAGTGGATTCTTACTATCTTGAGAAGTAAAAGAGTTATTCAAATATAACTTGCAAAAGTGAATCCATGACCAAAAATATAACCTTTAGAGGCATTGCCAAGCTACTATTTCTACCTTTTTCTTTATTTTTAGGGTCTAAAAAATTATATGCATGACAGGTCTTTCACTTAGCTTGGTAAATTTACAGGTTTCAACATAATTTAGCTATGATGAAAGTGAATAAATCACTCAGTGCTTTTATTATGGTTTTTCCTAATTCAATACTTGCTTCTGGTGTAGAATATTTAATACAAACTTTGGGGATATTTTTCTGTCTGATTTTTGCAACTTAGCCCAAAGGCCTGCTGATTTTTTTTTTTATTGCATGATGAGTCACCTAATGAAGGAAATTACTTATAGAGTAAGAAGTAATTATAAATCATCAAATGTTTGTTTATAATCTGTGTCTGTATCAAGGCATTAGGGGGGCAAGTGTACATGATATTGGCTGTTATGATTAACATATTGTAAAAACATTGAATGTAATGTTTCTTTTTATTGTTTTAGTTTTGCATTAGTCAATAGTATAAGCCAAATAGTAACTACACATGGCTACTATTTTAATTGATAAATTTGAAGTTTAAGTGTATGTTGTTTTTTTTTTTGCTGACTTTGGTTAATGTAACTGTCTGTACCTTTCTGAATAAAACACAATAGTAAAAATATTCGTGTATAATTTTATTGTTAAAATTTCTAGTTATTGAAATTATTTCTAAATATTTCTATTTTTTTATCTTTCATTCTGCTAATTAAGTTTTTTTTTAATCAGCTTCAAGGATGTAAAAATAAAAAAAAAAAAACAGTTGAAAATAAGGTCTTTTAAATAGTACAAAGTAAAAGTCACCAATATGATAACTCTAGATCAGTGTTTTTCTCTCCTTATACACTGATCAGTATCCTGATTCTCTGACACTGTAGTATTTTAGTGTTTTTTTTATGTGGAGAAACTCCACACTCTCTTGCAGCTCTTAATTTTCATTGCCATACCCCTTTTCTCAGGGGTGTCAATTTGGGGGGGGGGCTGTTTTCCATCCTAAACTTTGAAAAATATCTTCTTAATTCTATTTCATTGCTATTTTCTATTTAATCATGGCTGTTTTTGCCACCCCTCTCCTCACCCTCCCCTACATTTTTGGGAATTGGTTTCACTTCCTTTTCTTATTGTTTTGGTTGATGTTAAGTAAATAAGATATGCTTCAAAATATAGATGTTTTTACCAGAGATTATATTAATATTTTTGCCAAATATTATAGTCTTTTGATTATAGCAATATAAAACTCTATTGATTTCAATGGAGGGTCTTAAAAAGTATGCATGTATTCTGACAGAAAAATTCATATTATAATTATAAAATAATTTTTGAAAATTTATTTCAGTCCAACAATGGGAGATTCTAACATGTCATTGCAGATTTTTCCTACTATCTTTGATAGCTTTTCATCTGTTGACAGTGATTCTTCAGAGGAAGAAGACTTGCAGTTTCTACAGTTTTCTTGGGAACTTGAAAATGTTTTCAAATGTATTGAACCTGAATGCCATCCTGTACACATTGGGTACATGCAAACAGTGGCTACATATTCAGACAGGGAACAGGGACTTCTGGCGCCACTTTCGTGTAACCAGATCAACGTTTCAAATTCTTAGGAGCTTTTGTTGGTAATTATAATTTACTGAGAATTAGTAGCTATTTTGTTATTCATTTATTTCAGTTGTAGTTCTCAAATACACTTGTAGTGTATTTCTTTCAGTTTCACCAGAGAACAGAGTTAAAAATAAAGATTTGTGACTCCCAAAGTTTTCTGTTTTTGTTGAAAATTAAACCTAAGGTCAACTGTTAATTAAATACACCATTATTTAATTTAGTTTCCTTCTCATGAAAACGTTATTTTAATCTGGATAAAACTCTTTATAGGGGATTCACCAGCTGAAATTTTTTAAGAAAGAGGTACCCAAGTTTAGTGCAATATACAACCTTTCCATGAAGTTGAATGTCATTACTTCCAAACCTTTAAAGATATTAAATTATATGAAGGTCTCCTCAATAGACTGTCAGGAATGTCTGAAATATATAAGGCTAATACTGGTCCACTCAATTAATTTTTTGGTTGACTACTTATTAAGACATACTGCCCCTTGTTTTTGCTAAGTTTCTGATTAGATGCTTTACATTTGTCATTCAAAACTAGCTTTTTTGAACCTTTTAAGTCTAAACTAAATTTGTTTACATCATATTTTTTTTTAATGAAATGAATTTGAAAATAAAGTTAGAAATTTCTGTGAAGTAAGTATAAAACTGTATATGAAGAAACAGTTCACATGTTGCCTTTGGCTTGGTTGCTCCCATTGTAGCGGGTTGAACTATATTCAATTTTGTTAAAATTTGAAAAGAATAAATGATAAGACACGACTGCATAAGGGGAAAATAGCAAAATTTCATTGATTAAAATTTATTTAACAAACTTCAGCAACATTCAAATAGGGTTTAGTTTGCAATTATATGTCTACTAAAGCAATTGCTAAGAAGAAAAAATTCAATCTTTCCATTTAGCTGAAATATTGAAGCTACAAAAATAGCTTTCCAAATAAACTATGATTCACGTAAGGCCCTACAAGAAAATATTTGTTGTATATAACAAAATAGATAACATATATACTAATCCCCTCGGAAAAAACAGCATTATAAATTTTGTTCTTAGACTTTTTTTCTAAAGGTTTTATTCTTTTCAGTTCTGCAGATGATAAAGTGTACCATGGGGGACAAAAGCCCCTTAATCTGAATGAGTCCCTTCTTACCCTGACTTATTTGGCAAATCAGGGAGCAATCCGTATTATTGCTGAAAAGTTTGGTTGGTCTCAATTTGCTGTCTGGACAGCAGTTGATTCAATTTGTGACAGTATATTTGAAAACTACAAACAAGTAATAAAGTGGCCAGAAGTTGATTCTCTCTCAAATATTGCATCTAAATTTAAAGAACGAGCTGGCTTCCCTGGAGTGATTGGATGTATTGATGGATGCCATATACCAATTAATGCTCCAGTTAAGTGTCAAAAGGACTACTTAAATTACAAGCAATTTCATTCCATAATATTATTAGCTGTAGTGCTTCCAGATTAACGTTTTTCTTATATTTGTGCTGGTTTTCCTGGAAGTAACCATGATATTTATGTATTTCAAAGATCTAATTGGTATAGGCAGACCACATTAGATCCTCAAACTAGATTTTCTACCTCGGGAGATTATCACATTCTAGGTGACAATGCCTTTCCTATTCAACCTTGGTTACTAGTGCCGTTAAAAAAAAATGAACATAATCTCAACAGAACCAAAAAAAAGTATAATAAAAAAGTTTCTCAATCGAGAATTGTAGTTGAACATGCTTTTTGGAACATCGTGAATCGATTCCGACGTTGCTCAAATATTTATGTTTCTGTAACAAAGGCAGTGAAGATTGTTACAGCGTCTTGTTTAATTCACAATATGTCAATAGAAAATGGGGATTTTATTTGTGATAGAGATCGTACACTTAAAATTCACACCAGGGTGAATAGGACTCTACACCACCCCTCCAGAAGTTCATCACAGAATGGTTTTGAAAAGAGAAACCTAATTTCCTCTCAATTGTAGTTACATGTGAATTATTTTTTAATTTATCTTTTTTTTAGTTATAGTTATAAATTAGTTTGTGCTTTATTTACAGTGTAATAAATTTGCATAAGATATTGAAAGGATAGACACTGGTTTTGAGCAGCAATAGTCTCTTATTATGTATCCCACATATTTTTTATTTCTATGTACATATTGTTCATTTCTATGAAATATACACATATATTTCATTTCTATGTTAGGTTTAAACGCTAAATCATGAGATTTTGGCCATATTTGAGAAGAAAATAAAATTTAGTATGTACAATCTTCAAGGGTAAAGCTTGTAAAGATAAAAATGAGTTTATTAAAGCGAAATGAAAATATATAGATTGATAAAGTGAAACCAAATGCATTTTTTTTTGATCTTTCATTTCTCTTCATATGCTTCTAAGAATTTTATTTTTTATTTCCAAGTTTGGAAATAGTGTCTGCTTTCCAAATCTCTTTCTCTTCTTTTGTCTTTGTTGTGGGGACAGCTATGCTTTTGGACCTAAGAAAAAACGAAACCTTCTAGATTATAGACAGTAAAAGACAAATAAAAAAAGAAACTAGATATCCTTTTAACCTTGGTACAGATCCGAGGGAAATTAATTTTTTTTTCAGCAATAAAAAGATACCCTTTTTACAGATGGAAGTGACTTTTCTCTTGCTCCAAAGGGGGTTAGAAAGTTCCATGCCACTCTGTACCAATTCCCTGGAAGTGTTAAATCGTAAATCAATTTGACAATTGCAATTAGAAATGCGAGTATTTTGTGTCTGGATTAATGCATTCATTTAATTCTTTGTGTACTCCCCAAATTATTTACTTCGTGGGATTTTTAGAAAAAGAGTAAAATTTGTGATTAGCTGCTTATATTTTTGAACACATTGTATTTGATGGAAGCTTATTCGATTATTTCAGCTCTCATTTCTAGCATTTATAAGACCTATCTTAGATCCTCATGTGCCTCCAGAGACACACAAGGGTATTGTACCAAAATAGAAACCAGTCGTCCCATAAATGACATCCTAGCAAATGCGGTGGACTGTTCTTTTTGCTTAGGTTTAAAAAAAATTAAATCTTTGTTGAGCAATTGATGTTTTTCAGCATTTAGAAAGTATTAGGGTACTTTAGCTTGATTCAAGGGACAGAGCCTGTCATGTGTTGTTTTTTTTCTGTTGGTTTTATATGATTATTTAATAAAAATATATTCAGTGATTTATTTTGTTCTTCTTGTTAGTCATTACATAGGAAGGGCCACTTGAAAGTAATCAAATGTATCAATTTAATATGATAGCAGCAAAATAAAACGTGTGCACAGCGTTTCAAACTATAAGTTCGAAACTATAACTTCAAGCAGTAGTTCTAAGTGATAAAATATACTGTATTAAAAACTGACAGACTTAAATTATTGTTATTAGTCTTTAATATGATTTGTATCCCCAATCAATCTTTTCAGTTTGTGTAATTAGTTTTTCAGTCTTTCAGTCTTTCAGTTTGTGTATTAGTTTTACATTAGTTTTGCAAGCTAAGGTTGAAGTGAATCATTAAATTAGACTAGATATTAGTTTTACATTAGTTTTGCAAGCTAATGTTGAAGTGAATCAATAAATTAGGCTAGATATAAGTTTATTAGTTGAAGATATTAGATATTAGTTGAAGTGAATCATTAAATTAGGCTATATATTGTTTTTACATTAGTTTTGCAAGCTAATGTTGAAGTGAATCAAGTATAGATATTAGTTCATTAGTTGAAGATATTAGATATTAGCTGAAGTGAATCATTAAATTAGGCTAGATATAGGTTTTACATTAGTTTTGCAAGCTAATGTTGAAGTAAATCAATAAATTAGGCTAGATATTAGTTTATTAGTTGAAGATACTAGATATTAGTTGAAGTGAATCATTAAATTAGGCTAGATATTTATAAGTAGTAGGTTTAATGTGTCACTGAGTTATATATTTCTGTATATAACTTATATAGGCCTAGTCAGTGAGTTACACATATTTTAAGTAGTAGGCTAAATATGTCACTGAGTTATATATTTCTGTATATAACTTATATAGGTCTAGTCAGTGAGTTATGTATATTTATAAGTAGTAGGTTAAATATGTCACTGAGTTATTGCCTTTGCAAAACAAAAGTGATCAGTGTGTCTGGCCTCCCCCAGGCCATTCAGCATGTCCCCAGGTGGCGATAGGGGAACACTTTATAGATATGTAGGTTACCTCCATAGGAGGCATGGACCAAGGGGGGACCTTGTCCCTGGGGGTACATAATAGAATCTGGGGCACCCTTGCCCGGTGGCATAAATACAGGCAGAGGAGGAAGAAGGCTACTCAAAGGTACACTCAAAAGGGCCCACTTGTTTATCCACAAGTTACATGAGTTTGCAAACCTTCTCCCAGCAATGGGTTAAATTGAATGGTGATGCAGAACACCATCGCGGGAGGATCCTCTGATAGAGGACAACCGCGGCAGGGCGGAAGATCCAGATCTATTGACAACGACCTCTGTAAAGGGCTCCTCGATCTGTTCGGGGCACTAACAAAACTGGGGACCTTGTCGTCAACTCTATTCCCACGTAAGGAGTGGTGCACCTCGAGGACACTAGAGCCTAGTAAACGACAAAGCATTCGCACGGGATTCTGACTAATAGACAATTCTTCTGGGAATGGTATGTTTTGATGGGTGTCTTTGGGCTGAAAAATCTCTTCCTAGCTGATTTATCTATTACAGGTTGCCTCCCCGTAGTAGCATAATATTTGTAGACATGAATATATAATGAGTCGGAGGTAATAGGCTTGAGATTGTCTGTGCAGGATTTCGACTCTTGTTGATAGAAGAGCATCGCCAAGAGCTGAAAACCATGTTGTGACCAATATGGACCTATGATTGCACAAAAACTCCATTCAAGGACGTCCCAGGGATTTCTTGCTGTCCGGTCCTAAGCCGGCTTAAGTACTTTGGTGTGGACTTGAGAAGATGTGTGATCCCCGTCCTACACTGGTATCCGGGATCATTACTTTTCCTGAGGTCAAAAAAATTTCAATGATTTAAAGAACATGAAAATTGGAACTTGGAATGTTACGACATTAAAAAATGACTATCGTATCGACATTTTGACTGACGAATTCAGACGATTCGAACTAGATCTATTAGGAGTTTCAGAAACTCATATCCCAGGGGTAGGAAGCATGAAATTAGGTGATATAGAATTTGTTTACTCAGGCAGGAAGGATGGGTTACATAGACAGGGAGTAGGGCTCATGATGAATAAGGAAGCGGCTAAGTCTTGTTTAGGCTGGGAAGGTATTAATAATAGAATACTAATTGCTCATTTTATGAATAATAAGTTCAAGGTATCAGTTATAGTAGTATACGCCCCTGTAGAACCGACTGATGGAGATACTAGTGACTCAGATGAATTCTACTTACAGTTACAGGAGCAAATAGACAAGGTCCCACGTAGAAATATGATGTTATTGCTGGGAGATTTTAACGCCCAGGTTGGTAGAAAAATGGATAGATGGTATCTCAGCTTAGGTAAATTTGGTGTAGGAAAAGAAAACAGTAATGGATACAGACTTTTGCAATTTTGTAGGTATAACAATCTAGTTATAACCAATACGATGTTTGGTCATAAAATGGCTCCTAAGCTAACATGGTATTCACGTGATGGTAAGACAGCAAACCTTATTGATTATGCTATAGTAAACCGAAGACTGGCAGGATCAATACAAGATACTAGGGTATATAGGAGTTCTGTTATTGATTTTAAAAGTAAAGATCACCATCTAGTAGTGTCAAGGGTTAATTTAAAGCTGAAATATCGGAAGGGTAATTACCTCCCGGGAAGTTATGATGTTAGTAGACTCCAGGATGAGAATTTGAGAGAAACTTTCCAGGAACAGTTGAATACTAAACTTGAGATTTTAAAATTTGATAATGTGGAAGATGGTTGGAATAATTTTAGAAAAATAATTTGTGAAGTTGCTGAAGGTGTATTAGGGAAGAAAGCTAGAGCTGCAGCTAAGAATATTAGTGAAAAAGCTTTAAGTTTAATAGAAAGGAGAAAGGACTTGTACAAGAATTATCTGAGTGATAGATCACATGAAAACAAAAGAAATGTAAAGAAAGTGGAGAAAGCATTGAAATATGAACTAAGGAGGTGTGAAGTGGAGGCCATGGATAAAATTGCTGAGGATTTAGGAGATGCAGCTAGACGACATAATAGTAAAATATTGTACTGGCACGTTAACAAATTGAGAGGTAGTAGTCAATCCGGACTTGTCCCAGTTAAAGATAGGAATGGGGTGGCAATTAGCGATAAGACAAAAGTTAAAGCGAGATGGGCCGAACATTTTGAGAATTTGCTTAACTGAGATAGAGTTGCAGGAAAAAATATAGAGGAAAATGAAATAGTTTGTGATACCTTGGATGTGAAGGAAGATTTGTTTTTTGAGGAGGAATTAGAAACAGTACTAAAAGGATTAAAGAATAATAAGGCTCCAGGTGCTGATAGGGTTGTAAATGAGTTTTTTAAATATGGTGGCTCTGAGGTTAGAAATAAGTTATTGGAGATTATGAATATGATTTTTGAAAAAGGGGAAGTACCTAACGATTTTAGGAAAACCTTAATTAAGCCACTTTATAAGAAAGGTGATAAAAGTGAGTGTGGTAATTATCGAGGCATTAGTCTGGTCTCTGTAGGTAGCGAATTGCTTAGTAATATGATACTTTTTAGACTGAGAGATGCCGTAGACAAAGTTTTAAGAGAAGAGCAGTGCGGTTTTAGAAAAGGTAGAGGATGTGTTGACCAAATTTTCACTCTTAGGTTAATAATTGAGAAGTGCCTAAGTTTTCAAACACCTTTGGTCCTCAGTTTTATAGATTATGAGCAAGCGTTCGATTCTGTTGATAGAGGAGCTTTAGTAAAGGTTTTATCCTTGTATGGTATACCAGACAAATACAATAAAGTGATTAATGTTATGTACGAGAGTAACACTGCTGCGGTTAAGGTAGGAAATGAGGTTAGCAGCTGGTTTTGTATTAAATCAGGAGTTAAGCAGGGTTGTGTTCTATCCCCCTTTATATGGATTATTTTGATGGACTTTGTTTTAAGGAGCACAGGAAAGGCAATGGGAGACCACGGAATCAAATGGGGAGGAAAGAGTCTCCTGGACTTGGATTATGCTGATGATTTAAGCATCCTAGATGAAAGTGTGAGCAAAATGAATGAAGTTTTAGAGGCTTTGCGAGTTCAGGGTGCTAGTATTGGTTTGAAAATTAATGTTAGGAAGACCAAGTCACTAAGGCTAGGAATAAGTGAAGATGAAAAGGTGACGTTGGGTAATGAAAAGATTGATCAGGTGGGCAGTTTCACTTACCTTGGTAGTATTATTAGTAAAGATGGTGGGAGCAGTGAAGATGTTAAAAATAGAATAGCCAAGGCTCAGGGTGTTTTTTCACAGTTAAAAAAAGTCTGGAAGAATAGGAAGATAAGTCTACAAACCAAGATTAGAATCTTAGAAGCTACAGTGATGACAGTGGTCAAATATGGCTCTGAAGCATGGACGCTCCGAAAAGCGGATGAAGATTTGCTAGATGTTTTCCAGAGAAATTGCTTAAGGATTGTTCTGGGTACCCGGCTGACTGACCGTATTTCAAACAATAGGCTATACGAAAAATGTGGTTCAATACCGCTTTCTAGGTCTATAATGAAAGAAAGGTTGAGGTGGTTAGGACATGTTGTTCGGATGAAGGATGACAGATTGCCGAAGATTGTTCTTTTCGGCCAACCATCTAGGGCTAAACGGAAAGCAGGTCGTCCCCGCCTGGGTTGGGAGGACGTCATAAAGAAAGATTTAAAGGAAATTGGAACTTCGTCGGCGTGTGTAAAGAGGGAGGCTTTGAATAGATTGGGGTGGAGGAGGAGCGTGCGTAGCTGTGTTGGCCTCAGGCAGCTTTGTGCTGCGGTGAGTAGTTAGTAGTAGTAGTAGTAGTAGTAGTTTAGTTACTAAGGCGAGGTTCCATAGTTCACGCTCCTGAGCCATTAGTAATAAATTAGAATCCATCTTAGTGGGAATTACTAAGGATTGGGATTTGCTGATTCCTAAGGAATTGCTATTTTAATATTTGTCGTGAAATAGCTTTTAATATTTATAGTTTTACACTACGTAGTCTTTAATGGATTAACTGAGATTTTAAAGCACCGTTTCCATTTCATATTTAATGCAAAAAATGGAGAGCAAATAAACCAATGGGAATAGTCTTTTGATCAAAATTATTTTCTTGCAATGGTTTTCAGAAGCAACCACGATAGCTGTTTTTCAAAACTTTGATTGGTATAGACAGACCACATTAGATCGTCAAAGTAGACTTTCTTTCTCGGGAGATTATCACATTCTAGGTGACAATGATTTTCCTGTTCAACCTTGGCTACTAGTGCCTTTTAAGAAGACTGAACAGAATATCAACAGAACAAAAAAAATTATAATATAAAACTTTCTCAAACGAGAAGTAGTTGAACATGCTTTTGGGGACACTGAGATGTTGCTCAAATATTTATGCTCCCGTGTCAAAGGCAGTGAAGATTATTACAGTGTCTTTTTTTTACTCACAATCTAATTAATCTATAAAAAGGAAACAGTGATTTTATTTGTGATAGAGACTCTACACTTACAATTCACACCAGCATGAATAGGACTCTACACAACCCTTTTATAATCTCACAAAAAAAAAAATGGCTTTGACAAGAAAAACCTCATTTGTAGTTAGATGAACTAATTTGTAACTTATCTCTTTTAAGTTTCAGTTAAATCAACTTGTGCTTTATTGACAGTTTGATGCATTTCTGTTCGATAATGAAAGGATAGACACTGGTTTAAGGGAATGATAATCTTCCTTATTCAATATCCCATATATTTTTATTTTCTATGCACATATACAACTATTATTTTCACACTTTACATATGTTTGTCACTTTGACCTCAGTATTGAAAAAAACTTTCTGGTAAAATGTACTCTGTTTTTTCTTTAGAATGGAAATTGAAGTAAACATTTAATCATGATTTTGTGGCCAACTTATAAGTAAAACTGTGATAATGTTAAGTATGTTTACTTAGTCCTGAGATTTTTACAATATTTGAGAAAAAAAAAACTTTAGGTGGTTCAATTTCGGAAGATTAGGCTTGTAAATATAAAAATGAGTTTATTAAAATAAAAATACGTACATTAATATAGTCAAAACAAATGTATGTTTTCTTGTATTTCATTTCTCTTTATATGCATCTAAGAATTTTCTTTTCATTTCCAAGTTTTCTTGATGTCTTCTTTCCAAATCTCTTTCTCTTCTTTCGTGTCTGCTCTTCTTATATTCTATAAAAGCTCGCATTTGCTCCTTGTTTTCTTCAATCAGCTGAAATTTTTTTGACTGTTTGTAGCTCTAGATGGCTTAACTTGTTGTGGAGACTGGTATGCCGTAGGACCTAAGAACAAAAGAAACATTCTAGAGTATAAACCATAAAAGACACATAAAAAAATCTCCACCCCAGCCAAATTTGCTACTTTTTCTTTCCCGTAAGGCTTCTAATTGTTTTAAATTTATCTATCATAAGAGTTCTACATACATTTTTCTACAAATTGATAACCTACCCTTGCATATGTTTTGATTTATACTCGCGTTTAGTATATTTTATACCCTTGCATAAACAAAGCTTAGATGTAAAAACTTTTAACTTTGAAACCTCTAAAATTATCAACAGTTTTTGTGGTACCAAACTGTAAGTAAGGAGCGACCCAGCACACTAGTAACCAAAACTTTAAAGAACGGAATTTTGATACCAATAGATATATCATGAGAGTCGGATTTTTATGCTGATTTCAAATATATAAGTTTCATCAACTTTAGTCTTGCCCATCAAAAGTTACGAGCCTGGGAAAATTTGCCTTATATTCGAAAAAAGGGGGAACACCCCCCTAAAGGTCATAGAATCATAATGAAAATCACACCATCAGAATCAGCATATCAGAGAACTCTTCTGTAGAGCTTTCAAGCTCATATCTGCAAAAATGTTAAATTTTTTGCCAGAGATCAGGGATGCGTGTTTATTTGTTTTTTCCCCAGGGGTGATTGTGTCGACCCAGTGGTCCTAAAATATTGCAAGAGTGCTCATTTGAACGGAAATTAAAATTTCTAGTGCCCTTTTTAATTTACGAAAAAATTGCAGGGCGACCAGGCCCCCTCCCACTCATTTTTTCTCTAAGTCACCAGATCAAAATTTTGAGACGGCCATTTTTTCAGCATAGTCGAAAAATCTAGTAATTATGTCCTAGAGTATGAATCAATCCCACAAGTCTCTGGGGCTGAAAGTTATGAACTTTGCCCAGTGTTTACATATATTATCGGTTATTGGGAAGTATAAAGACGTTTTCAAGTGTTTTTTTTTTTTTCGTGTGTGTGTGTGTGGAGACATTTTTGATTGGGGAAGATAATTTTTCCATGCGCCAGATTTCCCAGCATTACTTAAAAAGGTCAGAAATTAAATAAATAAAAAAAAATTTCAACTGAAGGTAAGGAGCAACATTAAAACAAAAAGAAATTATTACGTATATGAGGGGTTTCACCCCCTCGTCAATACCTCGCTTTTTACACTAAAGTATTTTTCGTACTTTCAAATTTATTCTAATTAAATAGCCTTTGTGATTCAGGGGTCATTCTTAAAAAATTGAACTTTAGCGTAAAGAGCGAGACATTGACGTGGGGGCGAATCCCCCTCGTAATAATTTCTGTTCGTTTTAAGTTTTAATGTTGCTCCTTACTTTCAGTTGAAAAAACTTGTTTTTTTATTGAATTCCCAAAGAATTGAATTCTGAACATTATAGCTAAAAAAAATCAAGATTTATGCTGCAAAGACAAAACAAATTTCCAACTTAAAAAACTACAACAAAATGTTAACTTTGATGTTTATGTAACCTACATCTTCAAAATCATCAAAAATAAACTGACTACAGATATTTCCCTTTATTATGGTTTGTGCAAAACTAACATAGTACTGCAATCACAAAGCAATATTAGGTATTCATTTTTGTACACAAAACATATACAAAACCTACAGATAATTTTCACAGCAGAAAAACTAAGCACATTGTGACAATTTTAAATGGTTAGTATTTCCTTACATATATATATATATATATATATATATATATATATATATATATATATATATATATATATATATATATATATATATATATATATATATATATATATATATATATATATATATATATATATATATACTTATATATATACATATATACATTTTTTCTGGTTTGAAAGTAAAATTTATAACCAAGATTTTTTTAAAATCTCATAAGTAAAACTTGGTTGGCAAAGTTAAGCATATAAAGTAAAACCTGAAATTTTGATCATAGCTTGAAAATCTATGTAGTACTAACAAAAATAATCACAATTTCAAAATATACATAATAGTCTATTAGATTATCGTTTTGAGTAATACTAAACCAAGTTTTTTATTTGTATGAGTTTTTAAGGAAATTTGCCAGTTGCCAAGGATTCTGAAATACAAAAAAAAAAGACAAAAAAAAGGTAAATAACAAACCAATTAATTTATTCTCTAAACCTTCTTGTCTAGACGTACTTTCTTCCCCAGGACTCTCGGCTTCACAATGTGAAACATCTAATGTAGTGTCTTTTTTCCGTTTTTTGGTAAAACTACTTGATGAAAATTCTTTGGGGTCAGACCCACAAGCATCTGCCACAAATGTTGGATGAACAGAATGGGCCTGCCCAACTATTTCCCTTATCTCTTCAATAAAAAGGGGTGCATCCTCCAACTTGTTTAGCTCAACATAGTAAAGTATATCTTATAGAATTTTGTCATAGGTAAATTTTCTTTTACAATTTAAATAGCCTAGGGCTACAACATAGTCCAAAGTGTTTCCCAAATAATTTAAACAGAGATCAAGGATTCCAAATCCAAAGAAAATTACAGTACTGTTTATTCTATCTTATCTCTGAAACTAATGAAAGAAAGGAATGATCTATCGTGCAACTTCAGCCAAAACTAGTTTGTTACAAAACCAGGTCACTAAACCTCTAATTAGTAGTCACTTCATATCTGTTTCAATAAATAAAAGTAGGTTAGATCGTATCTAAATTTAGTCTGTCTATTTTTGCGACAAACATTCAAACTGGTAGAACCAATTCTGTCATTGGTTAAACCGACTGGTGCACGCAAAAAAGCGCCTAAATTCGTAGTAAATCTAAGAATCAACTGGGATATCTCCATCTATATTTGAACGTGCTTTTCAATTTGTATAACAAAGAGACGCAGGTGATCTCAAAAATACATATTACAATTTAATATTTCATTTATTTATTATATCACTGGTGAAAAAAAAAACAGTATTTTGTAAAATATAAAACATATGATTAAATATTTAAAAGGTCGTGTAATTTTATTAAAAAAGATATGAATCTAAGATAGCCACATTAAAACTTTCATCACGATAAAACATCTATCACTTTTATGGGTGATGTAGTATAGCCACTCTTAGTAGCTTTAATTTATATTCTGAGTTATTAACAAAAATGAAATGACCCGTCGTTGTATAAATACATTACCTCGGGAGAGTTATATTTTATACAGCTTAAGAATTATAATTCTGATACAAAGGTATCAGTTCGGGAGGACGAAGACGGTAACTTATCCCGTGTCTTTTGAAAATACTTTTTTTGTGTCAAACAGTTTGGTGTAATAAACTGTAAGTAAGGAGCAAATTTTATATATGATAATGCATGATTAGACTCTATATTACCCAGAATAAAAACACAGACAGGGGTTCGAGAGATCAGGAGAGCAAAATTACAGACATAAACAAAACAGACGTCAGAGGCGAATGACTCCAGGTTAGTCTGTTTCCGACTGTTGTCATCAAAGTGCATTGCAACAAACTGAAATAAAGCTAATCCAGAAATAAGTGGGAGGATCTTTTTGTTCACGAAGAGCAGAAATGACATGCGATAAGCTTGCAGGTATATTCTTTATACTATTGAACGGATATATCAGGCTAAATAATCAAAGTAACTCTAAAAAAATGGAACTTTCAGACCAATAACTATATAAAAAGAATTACATGCGTATATTAATTTCATATATACAATTCTTACTACTTATAGATTAATCATGAGTAAGTTGAGCTCCTATCTACAACCCATCAGAATATTTTGATCTGGTAAAGAAAAAAGATGAATTAGTAACCAATTTTTTTCCAAGCTTGATCTTTGGACCTCCACCACCCTTAACCCGGGAAATATCAAATCCGGTCCACTCGTAACCATGGTTATAACACCCAGATTTCCAGACTCGGACCAATGGGACGTCCGTACATAGTTCTTGCGAAATGTGTGTTAAAGCTAAACTTATCCACAAGAAAGTTTAGTAAACTCTTTAACACGGTCAAGGGTTCTTCGTGAATTTCGTTATTTTATGTTATCATATTATAAACAGTATTCAAGGAAATGTATAGTTGAAACAACATGTATATATCAATTTTTAATAGAACATAGCCATAATACTTTCAGCAGCCCCCCCCCCCGCCCTTTTAGGCTAAAGGAGTCAGATAAGACATGTTGTTCTCCAATTTTTTTCTTAAATGTCCAAATTTCAATTAGATATTTTAATAAGCTTGTACGCCCCAGCCATGTGTGTCGGGGATTTATGTGCGAAGAGCATTACCTATTGACGATTGACTCCTGTCCCTGTCGTTTTTATGCTAGTGCTATTGACGACATTTGTCATAATTAATCTCGATCACCACTCGTAAATTTAAAATTTGATTTGCAATAGCTAAAAATTCGTGCAACTAGTTTATACTATTTTGGGTTATAAACTATTATCTAATCCTAGTGATCAAATACCAAAGCCGAATTCAAAGCGTCATTTGACGTATGTTCACACTAATTTTATATATATAAAAGAACTTTTTATTAGATCTCATAAGAACTCCGCCACTTTATGAGTAACAGCATTAAATATTACACTACGTGATTTTCTGAAATTGGACGTCTAGTTGTCCGACCAAAGACTGATATTGGAGGATTTTTGCTATATAGCTATCCGTTTTTAGTCTCACATAATACATTGCATATTTAATTGATCTTCGCACCAGATAAACGGATGCCCGAGCTTTACTCAGAATAAAAAACATAGAAGAGGAATATATATCGAACTGGAAATAGAATAGTAAGCCAGTCTAGAAACACTGAAGTATTGATATTCTACCTTGAAAATAAGTGCAATTTAAATAACGGATTTTAGCCTAATCACAGCGGGCATCTCCCTGAAGAGGAACTACGTAAGTATTTTTCCAATTGAAACAGTGCAGGTGGGACGAAGATATACTTCGTATATGTTCCGAAAGGATCCCACCAATTAAGTAACTCGAGTCAGGGGTATAGTATCATTATTTAAATGATACGTTCAAGAAGTGTTTATCGCTATGGCTTTTCTTTGACCATAAATTCATACTATTTTAATAAATTAACAGTGTTAAATAATATTATTTATAAATATTATGCTATTTTTTTTATGGTACGTCGTACATATCTGAGTTGTTGAGTCTTAAGCTTTTAGTATTTATTGTAAAGGGCCATGAAATTAATGAACAATAATCTTATCACCTCGATTTTTATTACGCGGCGTCGTGAAAAATTTTTTATAAGAGAGACTTAATTTTTCAAGCTGAGTCTTACTTCTCTTGTTAATTAGACCAGATTATCTGGAGACTCAATTAGTTCTGATTTAAAATTCTCCAGTGGTATACCAGTGTCAACACCATAAACCACGTATTCATAGGACTTCTACTTCCGTAGAAGTGGCAAAGAATTCGTAACCTTTAAAAAGTAAGTACTCGGACATTTAAAGAACTGAATCTGTGTCCTTATGAGATGAAAAATAAAGATTTATCAACATATCTGTTTGTAAAAATACTACAAAAGTTGATTAAAATAGTAAAAATATAGTATTTCTAAAATCCATTGTCTACTCCCTCGTACCGGTTTAACACCGGGGGTTATTGATGTTGACAGAGTCATATTTTTGATGATCTAGAGAGCTAGGAAGTGATTCAATTGGGTGAGACTCTTCAGAGAGTGAGAGACTCTCGGGGTAGGGTTCTCTAGGGGGTGAGCTAAATGCATAATTTTTTCTTTTCTTGCCAGGGGCGTCACCGGTACTTTTAGTTTGGACGATGCTTAGGGCTTGTATCCCCTTAAGATGTGTGGTTGAGTTAGAAATAGGCGGCGGTGGGGGGGGGGTTCTAGCGAATTGTCTTTTTGAAGCCACGAAAGGTTATAGAAAAATTTATTTTTATGTAGGTTAATGTTTGGCAGACATTATCTATTTTAAACTAAAAGTCTCACATTTTGAAGACATGAGCTTTCATTACTAAGACTATGATTTAAATCATTCATTCAGAATATCAAGAACCCACGTCACTAATATCACTTAGCGATCTCCATGGGAATGCATTATCGATAGAAGTAAATGTTTCTTCTGGTGACTGTTAACTGTCGAATACTAAGAGTGAAAACACAAAATTGATGTCAACACCGAATAAACATTTTAAAAGGTTAGTTTCCATTATGACAGAAACAGAATGTACCTTAACCCCAAGCACCTTAGCCAATGCAACTGAACCGCTGAACGAATGAACTATCTCGTCACTGGGCCCCGTACAGCTGAACCCTGTGCAGTTGAATCGTTATGTAACTGAACCTTCTTAAATCTGGGGCCCTGCGCAGCTGACCCCCATAAAACTGAAGACCTATGTAACCTAACCCCTGTATTATTTAATCCTTGTGTAGCTGAAAACTTCTGTAACTGAACCCACTTTAATAGAACACCTGTGCAACTCCACCCCATTTAACAAAATTCCTTTGAACTAAACTGCTGTGTGACTGAACCCCCGTTGCAACTGGCCCTTAGTATAACTGAACTCCTGTGTAATTTAACCTCTTGTCCAACTCAACCCCATATAGATCAACTCCATTTAACTAACTCGCTATTTAACTGAACCCCTGTGCAACTGAACTCTTTTATAAAAAAAATCGGGTGTAACTCCACCACCGTCCTTGCAATGGGTAAAACACAAGTCATGATATAAATGACAGTCAAGATGACTAATAAAAAAGCTCGGTTGTGTTGTCAAAACGGAAAATAAAATCTGATTTCACTAACTCGAAAAGTCAGAGTTTTTTCTTTTTTATGTATGTTAAGAGGGTTTTCCTTCACCCTTTTAGTGTACTCGTGACAAGTTGTTTACCCCCGCTCTTGTACTGGAAACCCCTCCTGGGGGAAAAAACCCTCACATAAAATATGGTTTTCCAAATTTATATATTTTATTTGAGTTCTGTTATTTTTATTTGATTTGAGAAGTGCTAAGTAAAGTAGAGATGAGGACTTAATGTCTAAGTCTTGCCCCCCTCCCTCTGTGCTAAAATGTTCGTCTCATGGAAAATCTTCCTAAACTCCCACCGTTTCAGAAAGCTCCCACTCAAAACATGTTATATGTTTCACAATATCAAACATTGTCTGTAAGAGTTGCACAAATTGCACAGCTTGAAATTTAAACGTGTGCTTTAATGTCCTTAAGTTTGTTTTCTGATTGTTTTATATGTCGGGGGAGACGGAGAGACTTCACCGGGTGCATTTTAATCCTTAACTCTCTTTGCGAAACGGGGAGGTTTGACGGAAAATTTTTTCTACAATTCTCGGGCTGGTCGGCTCTTTTTTTTATAAGTCAAATGTGATTGTATCCCAATTGGAGTCGGGGCTGTACTTTTGAAAAGTAGAGGGGTCATGGTCACTATTTATAACCTCTCAAATCCAATACTATGGAATGATAGCCTCACAGGTGGATGGCTTTTTATTATAATGGATGAGTTAACACACTTTTTTTTCTTTGTTAGTTTTTTTATTTTTTGGTCTGATTTACATGATTTTATTGTTCGTTTTGAAGTGTCATGATTAATTATTGGTTGTTTCATTTACAGGCTAAAGTTCAAAATCCAAAATATGGTTGTTTCCTGTGATGTAAAATTTTCAATACGTCTATCTGAATTAAGTTTATTTTATCAGCAGTTTTGCAGTCTAATACATATCTAATATTGGACAAATGCCACTAGTGTAATGGTTTTCAATGTATAAATCATTCATTTTACCTTAAATTGACATGTCTTTATAAACAGCATGCAAGTCGCGCCATAAGACACATAGGGACTAATAAGCGTCTGTTTCTCTTTAATATACACTTTTCTAATCTTGTTATAATAATAATAGTTAATTGCACTATAATGGCTGAATCAAAATTCTGATTCGATGTGTTTTGGAAAATCATGGACTAGGAGGGTGGGCTAGTCGCCATCTATTTAATCTTTAATCTTGAATATAGCTTAAGAATTTAAGATTTTCAATCAAATGAGGCTCCTTTAAAGTTTAGATGACAACTCCTCCATAATTGCCCCTATATTGTAGCTTTTATGTCTCCAAAGCAAAAGTTATAGCCTTTGTCCCCAGAGTCCTGCGGGTTGTGAGAACCTTAAAGATCTTCTCTTATTATCTTTTGACAATTTTTGAACAAATTGGATAGCTCAAAATTCACATTTTGGGAAAATGGCTTTAGTGTGGACTCCACTTTTGAATATTGCGTTTTTAAAATAATTTTTTTTTTTTAATTTTGTTTTACTGAACTCAGGTAAAACCGTTTGTACCTGCTAAAATAAAATCAAAATAAGCAAACATTTTTCTCTTATACATTGTTAACGTAAAGTTATATTTAATCTATAAATCTACTTTACTTAACTTTGAACAAGGAGCGAGTACTTAGATGCCTTGAATCATTTCGGTAGCTTAGTAGTAATATCAAAACTAGATACTAATAAAATAACAAACCGTATAATATAATGATGATATTTCCGCTATGTTTCTTTCAGTTTATTTATTCTTAGTTAGAAAAAGTAAAATGTATTAATAATATAATAGTTAATAATAAGTTGGAACAAGTAATATATAATATATAATACGCGTTAGTAAAAAACTACATGAATAATTAAGCTCATGTTATACTTTGTAGGCTATTAGAAGCCTACAAAACATGAAATATCGTTAAACCCTGGAAAATATGGATTAACCCCAAAATGGAAAAAATGGGCGACACTCGAAAACTAAAAGGTACTTAAAAGCCAATTAAAACTAAACACTTAGCACATTACGAAAACATACTTCAGCACATAATATATACGCAAAATTCGTGGTCGAAATATTCCTTATGAATAAATATCTAACTCCTTATTCGCTGAAAGCTACCTGCCCATCGAAAACTAACTAATAGGCCCGCTTGGTACCAAATTAAAACCAAACGTATTATTAATATATTTTGATTATAAATTATATATACATATATATATATATATATATATATATATATATATATATATATATATATATATATATATATATATATATATATATATATATATATATATATATATATATATATATATATATATATATATATATATATATATATATATATATATATAAATATTGATTCTAATTAGTGATTGGATAATTTTTTAACATG
Source organism: Artemia sp. Qi Xiang Cuo (assembly GCF_049724085.1). Lineage (NCBI taxonomy): Eukaryota > Metazoa > Arthropoda > Branchiopoda > Anostraca > Artemiidae > Artemia > Artemia sp. Qi Xiang Cuo. Next base: position 447,742 of record NW_028300372.1, read on the forward strand.
AAATCTCTGAATAAAACATTTTTTGTGGGGAGATGGGTTGATTGTGTACTGTATAATGCACAAGTGATTTTTGGACAGTGTTGTCAATTCAAAATAGAGTTTAACGTTACAGTATACTAAATATTTGATACTAAGAGAGATATAGATGGCAAGAAAAGACTTTTAATAATGAAATTCAGAACAATCCTTAGAAATGCTTGAAAATAATTTTGTATGGTTTTTGTGATTATTAACAATCACGTATAATACGCCCCAACGACCCTAACCAGCAGAGACATACACCCCCCACCGGGCCCGTTCCCCCCCACAAGCATGGTGCCTCGTCCCAACAACATGTTGTCCCCCTCCCCATTTTTTTTTTTGTATGATTTTTGAAAATTATTTAATTTTTAAACTTTTTTTTTACATTTATTATAATTATATTGAACATAATTAAGTTAATTAATTTTCCGTCGTGGTTTAATTTATCACAGAGACATTCTCTTCATTTTTCGAAGTTTATTTTGATTTTCTTTAGTTAAAATTCAAGAGTTTTAATATTTAAATGTTCTCTTGCTTTGGATTGACTTGTCAAAGTTACATTATATTGATTTGTATTTGCTAGTCTTTGATTTATTTCTTTGAAATTAACGAGTTGTTATATTTCAGTAGTATTTTGTTGTACTATACATTGTCACAGTCACATTCTCTTGATTTTTAAAGGTTAATTTTGTATTTCTTTAGAGAAATGTAAGAGTTGGAATATTTCAGTAGTGTTTTGTCGTTGTTCACTTTGTCACAGTTACAGTCTCTTTGTTTTTCAAAGTTAATTTTGTATTTCTTTCGTTGATATGCAAGAGTTGGGGCATTTTAGTAGTATCTTGATGCGATTTACCTTAACACAGTTACATTATCATTATTTTTTAAATTTTATTTTGGATTTATTTAGTTGAACTGCATGAGTTGGAATATTTAAGTAGTGTCTTGTTGTATTTTTAATGGTCAAAGCTAAATTCTCTTCATTTTAATAATTTCTCTTCTTATTTCTCTCATGAAATTAAATAGGTTTAATAGTTCAATAGTGTTGTGTCTTGCTTTCCCTTGTCTCCGTTAAATTCTCTTTATTTTTCAAATTTCATTTTGGATTTATTTAATTGAAATTCAAGATTTGGAATATTTCAGTAGTGTGTTGTTTTGATTTAAATTGTCAGATCCATTTCCTTGATTTTTTCAAAGTTAATTTTGGCTTTCTTTCGTATAAATGATAGAGTTCGAATATTTCAGTAGTATTTTCTTGTGCTTTATATTGTCACAGTTAAATTATCCTCATTTTTTTTAGTTTATTCTGTATTTCTTTTGTTATATGCAAGAGTTGAAATACTTCAGTAGGGATTTATAGTGGTTTACATTGTCACAGTTACATTCTCTTGATTTTTAAAATTTCAATTTGAATTTCTTCCGTTTAATTCAAGAGTTGGAATATTTCTGTATTGTTTTGTAGTGGTTTACCTTGTCACAGTTACATTTTCTTGATTCTTAAAAGATCAATTTAAATTTCTTTCCTTGAAATGCAAGGGTTGTACTATTTCAGTAGTGTATTGTTGTGCTTTATCATGTCAAAGTTAAATCCTATTGATTTTCCAAAGTTCGTGTTTTATTTCTTTCCGGGAGATTAACGAGTTTGAAAATTTAAATAGTGTGTTGTAGTGCTTTATATTGTCAAACTAGTAGTATCTTGATTTTTCAAAGTTAATTTTTTATTCATCTCCTTGAAATGAAAGAGTTGGAACATTTCAGTAGCGTCTTATCGTGGTTTAAAATGTCATAGTTCAATTTCTTTGATTTTTCAAAGTTCATTGTGGCTTTATTTCATAGCAATGAAAGAGTTGGAATATTTCAGTTATGTTTTCTTTTGATTTAAATTGTCAAAGTTAAATACTACTGATTTTTAAAAGATAATTTTGAATTTATGTAATGGTATACAAGAGTTTGAATATTTCAAGTGTTTTGTCGTTGTTTACCTTTTCATAGTTACATTCTCTTGATTTTTCAAAGTCCATTTCGAACTTCTTTCATAAAATACACGAGTTGGAATTTTTCACTAGTTTTTTGTAGATCATTTACGAGGAACAGTGCCAGTATCTTTATTTTTCAAATTCCATTTTGTGTTGTTTTCATAGAAATGAAAGAGTTGGAACGTTTCATTAGCTTCTTGTTGTGCGTTAGATAGTCATATACAGTCCCTTGATTTTTTAATGTTATATTTTGGTTTATTTTGAAGATATGTAATAGTTGGAATATTTAATCCTTGTTTTGTTGTGCTTTAAATTTTCTAAGTTAAATTATACTGAGTTTTTAATTTTCTTTTTGAATTTCTTACATCGAATTAAAGATTTTGAATATTTCAGTACTGTCTTGTTGTACTTTACATTATCACAGTTAAATTCTCTTAAATTTCCAAATAAAGATATTGATTACTTTACGTGAAATGAAAGAGTTTGAATATTTAAGTATTTATTTATCTGGGTTTGCCGTTTCACATTTAAAGTCTATTTATATATTATAATTTATTTTTGGAAATATACTGTGTATATGAAATATCTTTTATATTTCAGTATCTTTTTGTTTTTGTTAAAAATTTAAAAGTTAAATTATATATATTTTTAACATTTAAAATTGAACTTCTTTAGTGAAATGCGAGATTTTAATTATTTAAGGAGTGTTTGATCGTGGTTTAAAATGTCAAAATTAAATTAACTTGATTTTTCGAAGTTCACTTTGCACTTTTATAATCAATTTAAATAGTTGGAATATTTCAGTAGTTTTTTCTAGTGGTTGAAATTGTAACAGTTAAATTTTAAGGATTATTAAACTTTCCATATTGATTTCGTTACTTGAAATGAAAGCCTTGGACTATTTCAGTAGTGTCTTATTGTTCTTTACCCTGTCACATTTACCTTATCTTGATTTTTCAAAGTTAAGGTTTTATTTCTCTCCTTTAAATGAAAGATTTGGAATATTTCAGTATTGTTCTGCTGTTGTTTACACTGTCAAAATTACATTCTCTTGATTTTTCAAAGCTCATTTTGAATTTCTTTCGTGAATATCTAAGAGTGAAAATTTTTTTTTATCAAAATAGTATGTGTATGCAAGTGACCTCGCCTAAATTAACCTTCAAAAATGAACTAAAGCTATATTGACTGTGTAGTTCTCTCTCGATCTGAATGCACCTCCGAAGTGTAAACTCCCTGTCGTTCTTGTCAATTTAACATGTTTTATCCGACAAATGATGTTGATAATGCATTTAAAGGATGTTGATAAAGCATTTATTCTGTCTGATACTTAAATTTTGTCGATTTTATCCCATGTATCAAAGAAAAAGATATTGATATGTAATCTATTCACACTTATACTTATATTTTGTCAATTTTATCCGACAGATCTGACAAAGGAGGTTGATGATGAATGTATTCACTCTGTCAAATTGATTTTTTAAACTGTATCTTATGTGCGTGCAAAATGAAATTTATGTAAAAAAAAAATAGTTACTCTAACTTTTAAATTTTGTCAATTTTAATCTATTACCCTAAGAATCGAATGTTGCTGTGGGATTTAATCCCTCTGACACTTAAATTTTGTCAATTTTATTCGAAAAATCTGCTGAAGGATGTTTTTAAAGCACTTATTTATTCTGATATTTAAATTTTGTAAGTTTTTATTCGATGTATCTGAAAAGGATGTTTATAAAAAAAATTTATTCCCTCTGACACTTTGATTCTGTCAATTTTATTCGTTGTATCTATCAAAGGATATTGATAAAAAAAATTATTCATTATGATGATTAGATTTTTTCAGTTTTATATTAATTATCTAAAAAAGGATGTTGATTATGAACTTATTCCCTATGATAATTAGATTTTGTCATTTTTATCCGATGTATCTGGCAAAGGATGTTGATAAAAAAAAATTTATTCTCTCTAACACCTAGAACTTGTCAATTTCATACTTCGTATATGAAAACAGGATGTTGATATAGAATTTCTTCATTATGCAACTAAGCTTTTGTCAGTTTTATCCGACATATTTGATAAAGAATTTTTTTAAAACATTTATCTATTCTGAAATTTAGATGTTGTCAAGTTTATTTGATGTATCTGACAAAGGATTTTGATAAAAAAAATTATTCAGTTTGGCACTTAGATTCTGTAAATTTTATCCTTTGTATCCGAGAAAAGGATGTTATTATAGAATTTATTCACTCTGATAATTAGATTTTGCAAATTGTATTCAAAATATCCGATAAAATATTTTTTTATAGCATTTATTCATTCTGAAATTTAGATTTTGTCAATTCTATCCTACACATCCGACCGAGGATTTTGACAATTAATTTATTAAGTCTTATATTAAGATTTGTTTAATTTTATAATATGTATAAGAAAAAATGATTCTTATAAAAAAATTTATTCACTCTTATACTTATACTATTTCAATTTTATACTTTATATCAGAGACAAGGATGTTGATATAGAATTTAGGCACTCTGATGCTTAGATTAATCAATTTTATCCGACACATCCGATAAAGGATGTCGTTAAAGCATTTATTCATTGCAAAATTTAGATTTTGTCAATTTTCTTTTACGTATCTGACAAAATGTGTTGATAAAAAAAATTTATTCACTCTGGCATTTATATTTATCAATTTCGTTCGATGTATCTGGCAAGTGACTTTTTTAAAAAAAATATTCACTCTTATTCTTATATTCTATAAATTTTTTTCAACATGTTTGACAAAGTATTTTGATAATGAATTCATACATTCTGAAATTTAGATTTTGTCATTTTTGTCCGATGTGTCTGGCAAAGGATTTTTATAAAAAAAGTATTAACACTAAAACCAAGAATTTGTCAATTTTATCCTACGCATATGATAAAAGGATGTTGATATATAAGTTAGTCACTCTGATGCTTATATTATGTCCATTTTATAAAATATATCAGATAAATTATTTTGTTAAATAATTTATTAATTCTGAATTTATATTTTGTCAATTTTTTTTGGTGTATCTAAAAAATGATGTTGATATAAAAATTTATTTAATCTGACACCTATATTTTGTCAATTCTATAAGACCCATCCGATAAAGGATGTTGATATTGAATTTATTCATTCTGAAATTTTGATTTTGTCAATTTTATCAGATGTGTTTGCCAAAGGATGCTGATAAAAAAATTTATTCACTAACACTTCGAATTTGTCAATTCTGTCCTATGTATCCGAGAAATGGATTTTGCTATATAATTCAATCACTCTGGTTATTATATTTGTTCAATTTTATCCTATATATCTTACAAAAGATTTTAATAAAAAAAAATTATTCTCTCTTATACTCACAATTTGTCAAATTTTTACTACATATACAACAATATATGTTAATATATAATTTATTCATTCTGAAATTTTGATTTTGTCAGTTTTATTTTATTTGTCAGACTATATCATTTTTATAAAAAAAATATTCACACTGTCGCTTTTAGTTTTTCAGTTTTATAATATGTATATGACAAAGGGTGTTGATAATGAATCTATTCATTCTGAAATTTATATTCTCTAAATTTTATCCGATGCATGTGACAGAGGATGTTGATAACAATCAATTTTATTCACTCTGAAAATTATACTTTTTAAATTTTATCCGATATATAAAAAAAATTATGTTTATATAAAATTTATTCATTCTGACATTTAGATTTTGTCAATATTATAAGCAATATCATAGAAAGGAGGTTTATAATGAATTTACTAATTCAGAAATTTACATTTTTTCAAATTTTATTTGATATTTCTGACAAAAGGATGTTTATAAAAAAATTTATTCATTCTCATACTTATATTTTGTCCATTTTATCCGACAAAAATGGCAAAGGATGTGATAATAAATTTACTCAATCTTAAATTTAGATTTCTTAAATTTTACTTATACGTACGACAAAAGATGCTGATAAAAAAATTTATTCATTCTGATACATATATTTTAACGATTTTATTCTCGGTATATTGCAAAGTATGTTTATAAGAAAATTTATTAACAGTGACAATGATATTTTGTAAATTTTATCCAGTGTAACCTAGAAAAGTATATTTATATATAATTCAATCACTCTGATACTTAGATTTTTTAAATTTTATCAGACTTATCCGACAAAATCATATTGATAATTACTTTATTCATTATGAAAGTTATATTTTATCAATTTTATACGATGTATTTGGCAAAATATGACTATAAAAAAAAATTTATTCACACCGACACTAATATTTTTTCAATTGTATAAAATGTATCCAAGAAAGGGATTTGGATATATAATTCAATCACTATTATACTTAGATTTTGTAAACCTTATCAAACAAATCTGATAAAAGATTTCGTTAAATTAGTTAGTATTTATTAAATTTAGATTTTGTCAATTTTATTTGATGTATATGACAAAGTATGTTCATATAAATATTTATTAACTTTTACAATTATATTTTATCAATTTTTTTCTATGCATATGGCAAAAGATGTTGATAAAAAAAATATTCTCTCTGACACTAATATTCTTTCAATTTTATCCGTAATATCCGACAAAAGATGTTGAAAATTATTTTATTCATTCTTAAATTTATATTTTTTCAATGTTATTTGATGTAATTGACAAAGGATATTGATAATGAATTTATTAACTCTGACACTTAACTAAATCTTGTATTCATCACGAAACTTAATTCTTTCATTTCAACTAAAGAAATTAAAAAGAAAACTTGAAAAATCAAGTAAATGTAGCAAAGACCAGGTAAAACAAAACGAAACACTACTGAAATATTAAAAATCTATCAATAAAACCAAATAAATACAAAAATTAGCTTTAAAAATAAAAAAATTTTAACTGTTACAGGTAAAAACAATATGAAACACTAATTAAATAGTCTACATCTTTAATTTACATTACATGAATAAGAAAAGAAATTTTAAAAATCAAGAAAATTTAACTGTGACACTGTAGACAACTACAAAAAAATACTAAAAAATTGCAACTGTTGAATTTCACCTAAAGAAATCAAAAATTAAGTTTTTACAATCAAAAAAATATAACTATGACAAGTTAAACTACTAAAAAACACTATTGAAATATTCAAACTCGTGCATTTTAATAAAAGAAGACCAAAATATCTTCGAAACATCAAGAGAATGTAATTTTGAAAAGGTAAGGCACATAAAGACACAACTGAAATAATCTAACTTTTGCATTCCACGAAACAAATCTAAAAATAACTTAGAAAAATCAGGTGTAGGTATCTGTGACAATGTAAACCATGACAAAACAATACTTAAGTATTCCAGTTATTCGATTTCAAGGAAAAAAACAACAATTGAAACTCGAAAAACTCTGCGAATGTAACTATGACACGGTACACCACTCAAAAACAATACTTAAAGATTCCAACACGTTAATTTCAAATAACTACATCAAAAATTAACCTCGAAAAAATCAAGGTAATGTAACTGTGACTATTTAAACTACAACAAAACACTACTGAATTATTCCAGCTCTTGCATTTCAAGAAAGGAAAACAAAAATGAACTTTGTGAAAAATTAAGAGAATTTAATTGTGACAAGGTAAACTACGACAAAACACTACTGAAATATTTCTTGAATTTCACGAAAGTAATTAAAAAAGAAAATTGAAAAATCAAGAAAATGTAATTCTGACCAGTTATAGCTCAAAAAAACACTTCATAATTATTTCAACTCTTCCGTTTCAGCTATATAAATACAAGAAGAACTTTTAAAATTCATGATAACATAACTTTGACAAGTTAAAGTAGAACAAAAGGTTAATAAAGTATACCAACTAGTTCATTTCAACTATAGAAATCTAAATGGACCTTTTAAAAATTATAAGAATATAACATTGTCGTAAACCCCTATAAAACACTACTTAAAAAATTCAAATAGTTTATATAACTACATAAATTTAAAATTATCATTTAAAAATGAGGCTACTTTATATATGATACGTGAATCACCTGCAAAACACTAATGAAAATTAATAACAATTTAAGTTAAATTAAATGATAAAATATATAAAACTAAAAATATTTCGACTTCGACAGTGAAAATTTAAACCAAGACTAAAAAATTATTATATTGTAAAACTCGATCTTTTAAGCTATAGAATTAAAAACATTAAATCGAAAACATTGATAGACATTAGCTCTCACTAGGTAAAACAATATCACGCAATTATTAAATATTAAAACTATTTAATTTCACTAAATAACGACCAAATGAAAAATTAAAAATAAGGATACTGTAAATGTAAAAATTTAAAGAAAAAAAACAAACTTCTTAAACAATCCAACTAGTTCATTACAACTACATAAAGACAAAATGAAATTTTGACAAAAATTAGAATTTAAATTATGCCCGTATATCCACGAAACAACAATATATACTTGTTAAAAATAGTTTAGTACATTAAATACCGTAGAAATAAAAAATGGTAAGTCATGATTATTTATCTTTTACTGAGTAAAACTCTCGCAGCCACAGCTGAAATAGTCCTAATCATTCATTTCACGATAGAAAATCAATAGATAATTATTGAAATATTAAGTTTTTAATTGTGAACATCTAAATTACAATGAAACACTTCTGAAATTTTACAACTCTTGACACTTAATTCTTTCATTACAACAAAAGAAACTGACACCTAACTTTTAACAATAAAGGGAATGTAACTGTGAAAATGAAAAGCGCAAAAACACCCAAATGAAATAGTACAACTCGTTAATTAACACTAACGACATCCAAATTGCGATTCGAAGAATACGTAGACTTTATATGACACACTGTCAAACACTACAAAGCACTACTGAAATATTCTTACTCACTTATATCAAGAAACAAGTACAAAAAGAACTTCCAAAAATAACTAGACTGTAATTGAGAAAAGGTATAGCTAAACAAGACACTTCTTAAATACTCCAACTGTTGGGTTTCAGCGAAAGAAATAAAAAAACAAATTTGAAAATTCAAGTTAATGTAACTGTGATCATGTATACCATAACAAAGCACTCTTTGATTATTTCAATCCAAGATGAACTTTGAAAAATCAAGTTAACATAATTGTGACAAGGTAAAGTAGATAAAGACGCTTCTTAGATATTCTAACTATGACATTTAACTAAAGAAATACAAAAAGAAATTTTAAAAATCAGGAGAATGTAACTGTGACAAGGTAAACCATGACAACACACTCCTGAAATATTCCAGTTCTTCCATTTCAAGGAAAGAAATCCAAAATGAACTTTGAAAATCAAGAGAATGTAACTGTGACAAGGTTAACCACTACAAAACACTACTGAAATATTCCAACTCTTGCATTTCAACGAAAGAAATCCAAAATGAACTTTGAAAAATCAAGATAATGTAGCTGTGACAAGGTAAAGCACAACAAGACACTACTGAAATATTCCAACTCTTGCATTTCAAGGAAAGAAATCCAAATTGAACTTTGAAAAATCAAGAGAATGTAACTGTGACAAGGTAAACCACGACAAAACACTACTGAAATATTCCAACTCTTGCATTTCAGCGAAAGAAATTCAAAACGAACTTTGAAAAATCAAGAGAATGTAACTGTGACAAGGTAAAGCACAACAAAACACTACTGAAATATTCCAATCCAAGACGAACTTTGAAAAATCAAGAGAATGTAACTGTGACAAGGTAAAGCACAACAAGACACTACTGAAATATTCTAACTCGTGCATTTCAACGATAAAAATTTAAAATTAAATTTTAAAAATCAAAAGAATTTAACATTATCGTAAACCCCTATAAAACACTAAGTAAATATTCAAAATACTTTATTTAATTACAGAAATTCAAAATTAACTGTGAAAAATGAAGCGAATTTAGCTATTATAAGTTAATCACCTGCAAAACACTAAATAAAATTTCTAACTATTTAATTTCAAGTACCAGATACAAAAAAAAATTCTAAAAATCAAGCAAATGTGACTGTGACAAGGGAAATCCCTACAAAAAACTTCTTAACTATTCCAACTCTTGCATTTCAACGAAAGAAATCCAAAATGAACATCGAAAAAATCGAGATAATTTAACTGTGACAAGATAAACCACTATCACGCCATACTGAAATATTCCAACTCTTGAACTTCACTAAAGTACTACCAAATGAAATTTAAAAAAGCAGGAGGATGTAAATGTGACAATCTAAATAACTCAAACTCCTTTATTAAATAATAAAACTCTTGAATTTCAACGACAGAAATCAAAAATGAAATTTTGAAAAAAAATAGATTGTAACTGTTACACGGTAATCCACGAAAAAATCCTTTACACGTTACAACTCTTTTATATCATTAAAGAAATTCAAAATAAACTTTGAAAAATCAAGATATTGTAACTGTGACATAGTAAACCACGACAAAACACTACTGAAATATTCCAACTCTTGCATTTCACGAAAGAAATTCAAAATGAACTTTGAAAAATCAGGAGAATGTAATTGTGACAATGTAAAGCACAACAAAACCCTACTGAAATATTCCAACTCTTGCATTTCAACAAAAGAAATCCAAACTGAACTTTGAAAAATCAAGAGAATTTAACTGTGAAAATGTAAAGCAAAACAACACAAAAATTAAATAGTCCAACTCTTTAATTTCAATCAAAAAAATCAATAATTAGCTTTGAAGAATACGTAGACTTTAACTCTCACACTGTAAACCATTACAATGCACTACTGAAGTATTCCTACTGTCGAAACTAATAAAATAAGATCAAAAATAACTTCCAAAAATAAAGAGACTGTAACTGTGACAAAGTAAATCTCAAAAACACACTTCTGAAATATTCCAACTCTTGTATTTCAACGAAAGAAATCCAAAACGAACTTTGAAAAATCAAGAGAATGTAACTGTGACAAGGTAAAGCACAGCAAAACACTACTGAATTATTCCAACTCTTGCATTTCAACTATAGAAATCCAAGTAGAACTTTGAAAATTCAAGATAATATAACTGTGACAAAGTAAAGTACATCAAAACGCTAATAAAGTATTCCAACTCTTGCATTTCATCGATAGAAATTTAAAAGGAAATTTGAAAAATCAAGAGAATATAACTGTGACAAGGTAAACCAAGAAAAAACACTAGTTAATTATTCCCAATCTTGCATTACACGACAGAAATTTAAAAATAAACTTGAAAAATCAAGAGACTCTAACTGTGATAAGGTAAACCCCGACAACACACTACTGAAATATTCCAACTCTTGCATTTCAATGAAAAAATCCAAAATTAACATTGAAAAATAAATCAAATGTAAATGTGAAAATTGTAAACAATACGCACCGAACATTAAACTGAAACCCAAGAGATAAAATGATAGCGTATAAAAAACATAAATAAATAACAAATAATTGTAGTAAAACGTTTAAATATCCAAATATCTCCAAAAAAAATGACCCATTCATCATATATAACTTCACAACCGTAATACGCACTTAAACATGAAAAATCATGAGAAATTAACAGTGAAAATTTACCTAACACAACGAAACTAAATAAACAGTCCGAAGATATAATATATACGAAAGAACACACAGATGAAAATTGAATATACAAGATATGTGCGCTTCTCAACGTGTTCCAAAGCAGAAATACTACTGAAATATTCCTTATATATAATATGATTTAAGTCAATCGCATAGAACATTTTAATGTAAAGATATTTCAATTGTTATCAGTTCCACCAATAAGCACAGCTACTGATCTCTTACAACTATCGAATTTCACTACAGAAATTCAAAATTAAATTTGAAAAATAAGGTAAAAGTAATTGTGACAATGTAAACAACTACAAAACACTACTGAAATATTCCAACTCTTGCATTTCAACGAAAAAAATCCAAAATGAACTTCGAAAAAATCAAGAGAATGTAACTGTGACAAGGTAAACCACAACAAAACACTACTGACATATTCCAACTCTTGCATTTCAACGAAAGAAATCCAAAATGAACTTTGAAAAATCAAGAGAATGTAACTGTGACAAGATAAAGCTATATATATATATTTTGATTTTTAGCTATAATTCAATGCTTAAAAAACTGGACAGGGGGAGTAATTGGAAACCGGTTTGTAATTGTGAGCAATTTTTACCGTATGTGGATCAAACTTATGAGCATATTGTAACGGGGGATTTGTCCATTATAAAGCATCGTGATCTTCAAAATATAATGAAAATGGGTGCTAAATTCCGTCTTTTTTACCGCATAAGGCCAGCAGATATTCTTAAGAGATTAAAGAATGATTTAAATTTATTTAATGATAATTGGTGCAAGAAGGAGAAAATTACTGAAGATAGATTTCAGACTTGGATAAATTTCATTTTGACTAGTGTAAGAAATAGCATGTATAGAATTAATCCAACAGATTATGTGAAAAAATCAATATTTTACAATACCAATATGAAACAAGCAATTGCTAATATACAGAATGAATTTGTAATTGTACCAGTTGATAAAGCTAGCAATAATTTTGCCATAATTTGTCAGAAACTCTATTGAGATATTTTATCAAAAGAGTTACAAACAATAAATACATACGCAATGGCCCATATGGAGGAGAATAGTTTAATTAAAAATATAGAAGAAAGAATTTAGAAAAATTTCAATATTAAAATAAATGATAATGATAAACAGTTTCCTTTCTTATATTGGACGATAAAATTTCATAAAAATCCACCAAAACCACGTTTTATTGCTGGGGCAGCTAGGTGTCCAACCAAAATTGCGGCTACTGACCTATCTTTAATTTTAGGAGAAATTAGAAATAAATTTAAAGCATATTGCTCCGGAATTAAAAAATTTTCTAACTTTAACCCATAATGGAGTGTTAATAACTCGTTAGAAGTGATAGATTCTTTGGTGAATGTTTCAGCTAAAAGAGTCGATTAATTTGATTTGAATACACTGTATAAAAAATTTCCACTAAATTTAGTATTCGAAAAATTTAAAGCAGTCATAAATAAATATTTTATTTTTTATAAAATAGGATTTTTGAAACTTTATTATTTTAATAAAAAAGCCCGATGAACGAATTTCTTTAGAAGTTCTATTAATTCAGGATGTTATAGCTTGGATGTGGTATACGATTTGTTAGAATTTTTTCTATTTAATACTTTTATAAGATTTAATGGAAGTTTATATAAACAAACTGTAGGTATTCCTATGGGTGGGAATGCGAGTCCATTCATAGCAGACCTGTTTTTAAGTCAATTAGAATATGAATATATGATAAATAAAAATAGCCCAAGCAATGTAAAATATAACCTTTCAATAATAAAAGATATCTGGACGATCTCTTGGTAATAAATTGTGCAGAGTTTATTGAGATTTCAAAAAATATTTATCCACAAGAGTTAATTCTTGAGCCTAGCTATGGGATGGGACACTCCGACCATTTCTTAGATTTAAATATTAATATTTCAAATGATAATAAATTAGTTTTTAAATTATATAATAAAACGGATGATTTTAATTTTGAAGTAATTAATTTTCCATTTCTTGAAAGTAATATACATTCAAATATTACTTATTCGGCTTATTATTCCCAATTATTTAGGTATGCAAATATATGCAGTAATTATACAGATTTTAAAAATAGATGTAAAAAGCTGAGCAAAAAACTGATCTTAAGGGGTTTTTCTTCCAAAAAAATTAGTTGGCAATTCAAAAAATTTAGTTTCATGTATCATGAACTTTTAAGTAAATATAAAAAAAATTATAAAGAAATACTGAATGATATTTTAATATAATTTCTCTTGGGCTTTTAATTTTTGGAAGTTTGAGTTTGTAGTGGGTTTCAAACAAGCTTGAGGATCTTTGAATTGGTAATTGGTTCCAGATACCAATTAAAGATACATCTGGACACGTCTTCATTATTTCCAGAATGGTCTCTTTCAGTGACCTCTGGGATTTTATTATGGAAACATTGAAACACTTTCTGTATGTAATTTTTAATAGCTTGACTAGTATGCATGTATTTCACAAGTTTGACCTGACATAGGGTTACCATATACATCTTATGGTAGAGGCTCCACTGTGCCGGGTAAAGAATGCAAAGCCTCGAAACCCGTTAAGGCAGGTGGTATTTCTTCTGATGAGCCCTAAATGGAAGGTTCTACTTGGAAATATTTTGCTAGATTTAAGGTGCTTTTGCTGGTAAATTTACAACGACTTACATTTATTGATGACGACCTTGCATGGATTTGGACTTTTCTATTTGGTTAACAGTTCGGGTATACTGTTTGTTCCTAGGTAGTTGGATAGATGGGTAAGGTAAAAGCCTCGTTCAAGTGCACATTTGTCTCAATTGCTGGATTAGGACGACAGTTTTTTTTTGTTTTGTTTGTTTGTTTTTTTTGTTTTTGGCCAAGTAATTACCTCTTAAACATAATATATATATATATATATATATATATATATATATATATATATATATATATATATATATATATATATATATATATATATATATATATATATATATATATATATATATATATATATATATATATATATATATATATATATATATATATATATATATATATATATATATATATATATTATATATATATATATATATATATATATATATATATATATATATATATATATATATATATATATATATATATTGGATAATTTTTTAACATGAAATCTCGGAATAAAACATTTTTTGGGGGAGATGGGTTGATTGTGTACTGTATAATGCACAAGTGATTTTTGGACAGTGTTGTCAATTCAACATAGAGTTTAACGTTATAGTATACTAAATAGTTGATACTAAGAGAGATGTAGATGGCAAGAAAAGAATTTTAATACTGAAATTCAGAACAATCCTTAGAATTGCTTGCAAATCAAGTTGTAAGGTGTATGTGAGTATTAACCATCAAGTATCATAAGCACCAACGACCCTAACCAGCAGAAACATCAACCCCCCAAAGGTCCCTTACCCCCAAACTTGAAGGGTGCCCCCTCCCTCCGACTTTTTGTCCCCCCACCCCTCCCCATTTTTTTATTGTTTTTTTTTTACATGATATATTTTTTCACTTTTTTTTTTACATGTCTTCGAATGAGATGAAACAAACTTAAATTCAGTAATGTTTCGTCGTGGTTTACTTTATCACAGAGACATTCTCTTAATTTTTTGAAGTTTATTTTGAATTTTTTTCGTTGAAATGCAAGAGTTGGAATATTTCAGTAGTGTGTTGTTGTGGTTTACCTTGTCACAGTTACATTCTCTTGATTTTTCAAAGTTCATTTTGAATTTCTTTCGTGAAATGCAAGAGTTGCAATATTTCAGTAGTGTTTTGTCGTGATTTACCTTGTCACAGTTACATTCTTTTAGTTTTCAAAGTTCATTTTGAATTTCTTTCGTTGAAATGCAAGAGTTGGAATATTTCAGTAGTGTCTTGCTGTGCTTTACCTTGTCACAGTTACATTCTCTTGATTTTTCCAAGTTCGTTTTGATTTTATTTCATTGAAATGCAAGAGTTTGAATATTTCAGGAGTGTCTAGTCGTGGTTTACATTGTCACAGCTACAATCTCCTGATTTTTCAAAGTTATTTTCGAATTTCTGTCATCAAATACAAGAGTTGGAATATTTGAATAGTGTTTCCTCGTGGTTTAGCTTGTCACAGCTACATTCTCTTAATTTTTCAAAGTTCAATTTGGATTTCTTCCATAGAAATGCAAGAGTTGGAATATTTCAGTAGTGTTTTGTTGTGGTTTTCCCTGTCACAATTACATTCTCTTGATTTTCCACAGTTCATTTTGGATTTTCGTAGTTGAGTTGATAGAGATTGATAAAATCTTTTTTGTTATTTTGGAATTTGTATTGTAATTAATACAGTCTCCTGATTTTTTATGTTTAATTCCTATTTTCTTTCTTTTAATTACTTATTATAAACCTTTCAGTAGGTTCTTAACTTGGTTTAAATTGTCAAAGTTAAATTTTATTGATTTTTCTAATTTAAATTTTAATTTCTTCAGTGTAATGCCAGAGTTGGCATTTTTATTTAGTGTTGTGTAATTGTGTAAATTGTTACATTTACATTTTCATTATTTTTTTAATATTATTTAGAATGTCTTTCCTTGAAATGCACAGTTTTTAATATGTCAGGGGCGTCTATTTGGTATTTACCTTGTAAAAGTGAATGCCTTTTAATTTTACACTTAGCGAGTTTGATATCTTTCGTTGTGATTATCGTGATTTACAATTTTGAAGAGTGTGATGTTGTGATACACCTTTTCACAGATGCAGTATCCTGATTATTCAAAGTTCAATTTTGATTTCTTTCGTTGAAATGCAAGAGTTGGAATATTTCAGTAGTGTCTTGTTGTGCTTTAAAATGTCACAGTTAAATTCTCTTGATTTTTCAAAGTTCATTTTGGATTTCTTTCGTTGAAATGCAAGAGTTGGAATATTTCAGTAGTGTTTTTTTGTGCTTAACATTGTAACAATTACATTTTCATTATTTTTCAAAGTTCAATTTGAATTTCTTTCGTGAAATGAAAGAGTGTGAATATTTAAGTAGTGTTTTTTAGTGGTTTACTATGTCACAGTTACAATCTCTTGATTTTTCAAAGTTCATTTTGAATGTGTTTCATGAAATAAACCAGATGGAATTTTTCAAGAGTGTTTTGTCTTGGTTTTGCGTTTCACAGCTCCATCCTCATGAATTTTCCAAGTTCAATTTTGCTTTTTTTTGTTGAAATGAAATAGTTGGAACATTTCATTATTGTCTTGTTGTGCTTTACCTTGTCACAGTTCCATTCTCTTGATTTTTCAAAGTTCATTTTGGGTTTCTTTTGTTGAAATGTAAGAGTTGAAATATTTCAGCATTGTTTTTTTGAGCTTTACATTGTCACAGTTAAATTCTCATGAGTTTTTAAATTTCTTTTTTAATTTCTTTTTTCAAATGCAAGATTTGGAATATTTCAGTAGTGTCTTGTTGTGGTTCAACTTGTCACAGTTACATTCTCTTGATTTGTCCAAGTTCATTTTGGATTTCTTTCGTTAAAATGCAAGAGCTGGAATATTTCAGTAGTGTTTTGTTGTGCTTTACCTTGTCACAGTTATATTCGCTTGATTTTTCAAAGTTCATTTTGAATTTCTTTCATGAAATACAAGAGTTGGAATATTTCAATAGTGTTTTGTCGTGGTTTACCTTATCACAGTTACATTCTCTTGATTTTTCAAAGTTCAATTTTTATTTATTTCCTTGAAATGCAAGAGTTGGACTATTTCAGTAGGGTATTGTTGTGCTTTACCTAGTCACAGTTACATTCTCTTGATTTTTCAAAGTTCATTTTGGATTTCTTTCGTTGAAATGTGAGAGTTGGAATATTTCAGTAGTGTTTTGTTGTGCTTTACAATGTCACAGTTACATTCTCCTAATTTTTTAAAGTTCATTTTGAATTTCTTTCGTGAAATTCAAGAGTTGAAATATTTCAGTAGTGGTTTTTCGTGGTTTACATTGTCACAGTTACATTCTCTTGATTTTTCAAATTTCGCTTTGAATTTCTTCCGTGAAAAGAAAGTGTTTGAATATTTAAGTAGTGTTTTGTAGTGATTTAACTTGTTACAGTTACATTCTCTTGATTCTTCAAAGTTCAATTTGTATTTCTTTCGTTTAAATGCACGGGTTGGAATATTTCAGTAGTGTCTTGTTGTGCTTTATCATGTCACAGTTACATCCTCTTGATTTTTCAAAGTTCGTTTTGGATTTTTTTCGTTGAAATGCAAGAGTTGGAATATTTCAGTAGTGTTTTGTTGTGATTTACATTGTCACAATTACATTCTCCTGATTTTTCAAAGTTCATTTTGAATTTCTTTCGTGAAATGCAAGAGTTGGAATATTTCAGTAGTGTTTTGTCGAGGTTTACTATGTCACAGTTACATTCTCTTGATTTTTCAAAGTTCATTTTGAATTTCTTTCATGAAATACACGAGTTGGAATATTTCAATAGTGTTTTGTCGTGGTTTACCTTTTCACAGTTCCATTCTCTTGATTTTTCAAAGTTCAATTTGGATTTCTTTCCTTGAAATGCAAGAGTTGGAATATTTCAGTAGTGTCTTGTTGAGGTTTACCTTGTCACAGTTACATTCTCTTGATTTTTCAAAGTTCATTTTGGATTTCTTTTGTTGAAATGTAAGAGTTGAAATATTTCAGCATTGTTTTGTTGTGCTTTACATTGTCACAGTTACATTCTCCTGAGTTTTCAAAGTTCATTTTGAATTTCTTTCGTGAAATGCAAGAGTTGGAATATTTCAGTAGTGTCTTGTTGTGCTTTACCTTGTCACAGTTACATTCTCTTGATTTTTCCAAGTTCATTTTGGATTTCTTTCGTTAAAATGCAAGAGATGGAATATTTCAGTAGTGTTTTGTTGTGCTTTACCTTGTCACAGTTATATTCTCTTGATTTATCAAAGTTCATTTTGAATTTCTTTCATGAAATACAAGAGTTGGAATATTTCAATAGTGTTTTGTCGTGGTTTACCTTATCACAGTTACATTCTCTTGATTTTTCAAAGTCCAATTTGGATTTCTTTCCTTGAAATGCAAGAGTTGGAATATTTCAGTAGTGTCTTGTTGTGCTTTACCTTGTCACATTTACATTCTCTTGATTTTTCAAATTTCATTTTGGATTTCTTTCGTTGAAATGTAAGAGTTGGAATATTTCAGTAGTGTTTTGTTGTGCTTTACATTGTCACAGTTACATTCTCCTGAGTTTTCAAAGTTCATTCTGAATTTCTTTTGTGAAATGCAAGAGTTGAAATATTTCAGTAGGGTTTTATAGTGGTTTACATTGTCACAGTTACATTCTCTTGATTTGTCAAATTTCAATTTGAATTTCTTCCTTGAAATGCAAAAGTTGGAATATTTCTGTAGTGTTTTGTAGTGATTTAACTTGTCACAGTTACATTCTCTTGATTTTTCAAAGTTCATTTTGAATTTCTTTCGTTGAAATGCAAAAGTTGGAATATTTCAGTAGTGTCTTGTTGTGCTTTATCATGTCACAGTTACATTCTCTTGCTTTTTCAAAGTTCGTTTTGGATTTCTTTCGTTGAAATGCAAGAGTTGGAATATTTCAGTAGTGTTTTGTTGTGCTTTACCTTGTCACAGTTATATTCTCTTGATTTTTCAAAGTTCAATTTGGATTTCTTTCCTTGAAATGCAAGAGTTGGAATATTTCAGTAGTGTCTTGTTGTGCTTTATCTTGTCACAGTTACATTCCCTTGATTTTTCAAAGTTGATTTTTGATTTATTTCGTTATAATGCAAGAGTTTGAATAATTCAGTAGTGTTTCTTTGTACTTTAGATCGTAATAATTACATTCTCCTGATTTTTCTAAGTTAATTTTGAATTTCTTTCATGAAATACAATAGGAATATTTCAGTAGTGTTTTGTCGTGGTTTACTATGTCACAGTTACATTCTCTTGATTTTTCAAAGTTCATTTTGAATTTCTTTCGTGAAATAAAACAGATTGAATATTTCCATAGTGTTTTGTAGGGGTTGAACTTGTCAAATTTTAATCATTATTAATTGTCGATTTCCAATTTGGATTTCTTGACTTGACATGAAAGAGTTGGACCATTTGAGTATTGTATAGTTGTGCTTTTCATAGTCAAAGTTAAATTATATTTATTTTTCATTTTTCATTCTGGATTTCTTTCATTGAAATGCAAGAGTTGGAATATTTCAGTATTGTTTTGTTGTGCTTTACATTGTCACAGTTACATTCTCCTGATTTTTCAAAGTTCATTTTGAATTTCTTTCGTTGCAATTCAAGATTTGGAATATTTCAGTAGTGTTTTGTTGTGCTTTAAATTGTCACAGTTACATTCTCTTGACTTTTCAAAGTTCATTTTGGATTTCATTCATTGAAATGCAACAGTTGGAAAATTTCAGTAGTGTTTTATCGTGGTTTACCTTGTCACAGTTACATTCTCTTGATTTTTTCGAAGTTCATTTTGGATTTATTCCCTTGATATGAAAGAGTTGGACTATTTCAGGTGCTTTTCTTAGTTGTTTACATTGTCACAATTACATTCTCCATATTTTTCAAAGTTCATTTCGAATTTCTTTCGTGAAATTCAAGATTTGGAATATTTCAGTAGTGTTTTGTCTTGGTTTACTTTGTCACAGTTAAAATCTCTTGATTTTTAAAAGTTAATTTCGAATTTATGTCCTGAATTTCAAAAGTTGGAATATTTCAGTAGTGTTTTCTAGTGGTTGACCTTGTCAAACTTAAATTCTCAGGATTTTTCAAAGCTCATTATAGAGTTTTTGACTTGAAATGAAAGATTCGGAATCTTTAATTAGGGTTTTGTTGTGCTTTTCATTTTCACAAACACATTCCCCTGATTTTCCAATGTTTAATTTGGATTTCTTTCCTTGAAATGCAAGAGTTGCAATATTTCAGTAGTGTTCTGCTGTGCTTTACCCTGTTACAGTTAAATTCTCCTGATTTTTCAAAGTTCATTTTTAATTTCTTTCGTGAATTTGTAAGAGTGAAAAATTTTTTATCAACATAGTATGTGTATGCAAGTAACTTCGTCTAAATTAACCTTAAAAAATGAACTAAAGCTATGTCGACTTTGCATGTCTCTCTCACTATGTATGCGCCGCCACGGTGTACACTCCATGTCTTTCTTGTCAATTTTACCTGATTTAGACGACAAATGATGTTGAAAATGCATTTAAAGGATGTTGATAAAGCATTTATTCACTCTGATACTTAAAATTTGTCAATTTTATCCCATGTATCCAAGAAAATGATATTGATATGGAATTTAATCACTCTTATACTTAGATTTTATCAATTTTATCCGACATATCCGACAAAGGATGTTGATAATGAATTTAGTCACTCTGACACTTAGATTTTGTCAATTTTATTCGACGTAACTGGCAAAGGATGTTGATATAAAAAAATATATATTAACTCTAACACTTAGATTTTGTCAATTTTAATCTATGTATCCCAGAAAAGGATGTTGATGTAGAATTTAATCACTCTGATAATTAGATTTTGTCAATTTTATTCGAAAAATCCGCTGAAGGATGTTGTTAAAGCATTTATTCATCTGATATTTAAATTTTGGGAATTTTTATTCGATGTATCTGACAAAGGATGTTGATAAAAAAAAAATTATTCACTCTGACACTTAGATTCTGTCAATTTTATTCGTTGTATCTAGCAAAGGATGTTGATAAAAAAAAAATTATTCATTCTGATGCTTATATTTTGTCAGTTTTATCTGACTTATCCGACAAAGGATGTTGATTATGAACTTATTCCCTATGATAATTATATTTTGTCATTTTTATCCGATGTATCTGGCAAAGGATGTTGATAAAAAAAATTCTCTCTAACACCTAGAATTTGTCAATTTTATCCTACGTATCTGAGAAAAGGATGTTGAAATAGAATTTAGTCATTCTGATACTAAGATTTTGTCAGTTTTATCCGACATATCCGATAAAGGATGTTTTTAAAGCATTTATTTATTCTGAAATTTATATTTTGTCAAGTTTATTTGATGTATCTGACAAATGATTCTTATAAAAAAAAAATTATTCAGTCTGGCACTTAGAATTTGTAAATTTTATCCTATGTATCCGAGAAAAGGATGTTGATATATACTTTAGGCACTCTGATAATTATATTTTGCCAATTTTATTCGACATATACCATAAAGGATATTGTTATAGCATTTTTTCATTCTGAAATTTAGATTTTGTCAATTTTATCAGACATATCTGACCGAGGATGTTGAAAATGAATTTATTAATTTTGATATTCAGATTTTTTTAATTTTATCCTATGTATACGAAAAAAGGATGCTTATAAAAAAATTTATTCACTCCGATACTTAGAATATGTCAATTGTATAATTTGGATCCGAGAAAAGGATTTTGATATTGAATTTAGTCCCTCTGATACTTAGATTTTTTCAATTTCATCCGACATATCCGATAAAGGATGTTGTTAAAGCATTTATTTATTCTGAAATTTAGATTTTGTCAATTTTATTTGATGTATCTGACAAAAGAGGTTGATAAAAAAATTTATTCACTTTGGCACTTATATTTTATAAATTTTGTTCGTTGTATCTGACAAAGGATTTTGTTAAAAAAATATTCAATCTTATGCTTATTTTCTGTCAATTTTATCCGAAATGTCTGACATAGTATGTAGATAACGAATTCATTCATTCTTAAATTTAAATTTTGTCAATTTTATCCGACTTGTCTGGCAAAGGATGTTTATAAAAAAATTATTCACTCTAACACCAATAATTTGTCAATTTTATCATACGCATCTGAGAACAGGATGTTGATCTAGAATTTAGTCACTCTGATGCTTATATTATGTCCATTTTATCCGCTATATCCGATAAAGGATGCTGTGAAAGCATTTATTCATTCTGAATTTTGATTTTGTCAATTTTGTTTAGTGTATCTAACAAATGATGTTGATATAAAAATTTATTTACTCTGACACCTATATTTTGTCAATTTTATCAGACCCATCCGATAAAGGATGTTGATAATTAATTTATTCATTCTCAAATTTAACTTTGTCAAATTTATCAGATGTGTCTACCAAGGATGTTCATAAAAAAAATTTATTCACTCTAACACTTAGAATTTGTCAATTTTGTCCTATTTATCCGAGAAAAGGATGTTGCTATAGAATGTAGTCACTCTGATGCTTACATTTTGTCAATTTTATCTGATGTATCAGACAAATGATTTTAATAAAAAAAAATTATTCACTCTGATACTCATATTTTGTCAATTTTTTCTGACATATCCAAAAGAATATGTTAATATATAATCTATTCATTCTGAAATTTAGATTTTGTCAATTTTATTTTATTTGTCTGACTATAGGATGTTGATAAAAAAAAATATTCACACTGGCACTTAGATTTTGTCAATTTTATCCTATGTGTCTGACAAAGGATGTTGATAATGAATTTATTCATTCTGAAATTTAGATTCTCTCAATTTTATCCGATGCATGTGCCAGAGGATGTTGATAACAAACAAATTTATTCACTTTTAAACTTATACTTTGTAAATTTTATACGAAATATAAAAAAAAGGTTTTTGATATAAAATTTATTCATTCTGAAATTTAGATTTTGTCAATTTTATCCGCTATATCTTATAAAAGATGTTGTTAAAGCATTTATTCATTCTGAAATTTAGATTTTTTCAATTTTATCTGACATATCTGACAAAGGATGTTGATAATGAATTTATTCATTCTGAAATTTAAATTTTGTCAATTTTATCCAATGTATCTGCCAAAGGATGTTGATAAAAAAAAGTATTCACTCTAACACCTAGAATTTGTCAATTTTATCCTACGCATCTGAGAAAAGGATGTTTATATAGAATTTAGCCACTCTGATGCTTATATTATGTCCATTTTATCCTCTATATCCGATAAAGGATGTTGTCAAAGCATTTATTCATTCTGAATTTTGATTTTGTCAATTTTGTTTGATGTATCTAACAAATGATGTTGATATAAAAAATTATTTACTCTGACAGCTATATTTTGTCAATTCTAACAGACCCATCTGATAAAGGATGTTCATATTGAATTTATTCATTCTCAAATTTAGATTTTGTCTATTTTATCATATGTGTCTGCCAAAGAATGCTAATAAAAAAAAATTATTCACTCTAAAAGTTAGAATTTTTCAATTTTGTCCTATGTATCAGAGAAAATGATGTTGATATAGAATTTAGTCAATCTGATGCTTACATTTTGTCAATTTTATCCGATATATCTGCCAAATGATGTTAATAAAAAAAAATTATTCACTCTGATACTTATATTTTGTCAATTTTTTCCGACATATCCGAAAAAGGATGTTGATATAGAATTTATTCATTCTGAAATTTAGATTTTGTCAATTTTATTTAATGTGTCTGATAAAACGATGTTGATAAAAAAAAATATTCACACTGGCACTTAGATTTTGTCAATTTTATCCTATGTATCTGACAAAGGGTGTTGATAATGAATTTATTCATTCTGAAATTTAGATTCTCTCAATTTTATCCGATGTATCTGCCAGAAGATGTTGATAACAAAAAAATTTATTCACTTTGAAACTTATACTTTGTCAATTTTATCCGACATATCAGACAAAGAATGTTGATAATAAAATTTATTCATTATGAAATTTAGATTTTGTCAATTTTATCAACCATATCAAATAAAGCATGTTTTTAAAGCATTTATTCATTCTGAAATTTAGATTTTGTCAATTTTGTTTGATGTGTCTGACAAAAGGATGTTGATTAAAAAAAAATTATTCACGCTGACACTTATAATTTGTCAATTTTATCCGACATATCCGACAAAGGATGTTGATAATGAAATTATTCATTCTGAAATTTAGATTTTGTCAATTTTATTTGATGTGTCTGACAAAAGATGTTGATAAAAAAATTTATTCACTCTGACACTTGTATTTTATAAATTTTATTCGATGTATCTGGCAAAGGATGTTCATAAAAAAAATTTATTCACCGTGACACTTAGATTCTGTCAATTTTATCCTGTGTATCCTAGAAAAGGATGTTGATAAAGAATTTAATCACTCTGATGCTTAGATTTTGTCAATTTTATCCGACTTATCTGACAAAATGATATTGATAATAAATTTATTCATTCTGAAATTTAGATTTTGTCAATTTTATTTGATGTATTTAACAAAGGATGCTGATAAAAAAATTATTCACACTGACACTTAGATTCTGACAATTTTATCCTATGTATCCTAGAAAAGGATGATGATTTAGAATTTAATCACTCTGATACTTAGATTTTGTAAACCTTATCCAACAAATGTGATAAGAGATGTTGTTAAAGTATTTAGTCGTTCTTAAATTTATATCTTTTCAATTTTATTTGGTATATCTGACAAAGGATCTTCATAGAAATATTTATTCACGTTTACGATTATATTTTATCAATTTCTTTCGTTGTATCTGACAAAGGATGTTGATAAAAAAGAATATTCACTCTGATAGTTGTACTTTTTCAATTTTATTCGACATGTACGACAAAAGATGTTGATAATGATTTTATTCATTCTGAAATTTAGATTTTTTCAATTGTATTTGATGTAACTGAGATAGGATGTTGATAATGAATTTATTCTTTTTGACACTTAACGAAAACTTGTATTCCTCTCGACACTTATTTCTTGCATTTCAAGGAAAGAAATCCAAAAGGAACTTTGAAAAATCAAGCGAATGTAACTATGACAAAGTAAACCATAACAAAACACTACTGAAATATTCCAACTCTTGCATTTAAACGAAAGAAATCAAAAAATGAACTTTGAAAAATCAAGAGAATGTAACTGTGACAAGGTAAACCACGACAAAACACTACTGAAATATTCCAACTCTTACATTTCCAGGAAAGAAATCCAAAATGAACTTTGAAAAATCAAGAGAATGTAACTGTGACAAGGTAAACAACTACAAAACACTACTGAAATATTCCAACTCTTGCATTTCAACGAAAGAAATCCAAAATGAACTTTGAAAAATCAAGAGAATGTAGCTGTGACAAGGTAAATCACGATAAAAATCTACTGAAATATTCCAACTCTTGCATTTCAATGAAAGAAATCCAAAATGAACTTTGAAACATCAAGAGAATGTAATTGTGACAATGTAAGGCACATAAAAACACTACTTAAATATTCTAACTCTTACATTTCACTAAAGAAATTCAAAAAGAAATTTGAAAAATCAGTATAATGTAACTCTGACAATGTAAACCACGACAACACACTACTGAAATATTCTAACTCTTGCATTTCAAGGAAAGAAATCCAAAATGAACTTTGAAAAATCAAGTGAATGTAACTGTGAATGGGTTAACCACTACAAAACACAACTGAAATATTCCAAGTCTTGCATTTCAACGAAAGAAATAAAAAATGAACTACGAAAAAATAAAGAGAATGTAACTGTGACAATGTTAACCAAGACAAAACACATTTGAAATATTACAACTCTTTCATTTCAAATAAAGATATACAAAATTAACTACAAAAAAATGAAGAGAATGAAACTGTGACTAGGTAAACCTCTATAAAGAACTACTGAAACATTCAAACTATTTAATTTCACGAAAGTACTTCAAAATTAAATTTGAAAAATCAAAAGAATGTAATTCTGACAATCTAAATCACGACAACACACTATTGAAATATTCCAACTCTTGTATTTCATGAAAAAAATTCGAAATGAACTATGAAAAATCAAGATAATGTAACTGTGACAATGTAAACCACGACAAAACACTTGAAATATTCCAACTCTTGTATATCATGAAAGAAATTCAAAATGAACTTTGAAAAATCAAGAGATTGTAACTGTGACAAGGTAAACCACAACAAAACACTACTGAAATATTCCAACTCTTGTATTTCAACGAAAGAAATCCAAAACGAACTTCGAAAAAATCAAGAGAATGTAACTGTGACTATTTTAACCAATATAAAGCACAATTGAAATATTCAAACTCTTGAATTTCAAAAAAGTACATCGAAATTAACCTTGAAAAATAATAAGGATGTAACTCTTACAAAGTAAATCAAAAAAAAAAAGACCTGAAGTATTCCAAGTCTTTTAATTCATGAAAGAAATCAGAATTTAAATTCGAAAAATCAAGATATTTTAACTATTAAAATGTAAAACAATAAAAAACTATATAAATACTAAAACTAGTTTCAATAAATATATACATAAAAAATTAATTTATATAAATAATTATATTTTAAATGATACATAGAAAGAAAATCCACACCAAAAATTACATATTACTACTAGTTAATTAAAAGAAATAAATTAAAAATGAAAAAATTAAACTAATTATGCTTTACGAGATAAAATTTTAATCAAACACAAAATATTAATAAATAGAAAAAATAGTTAATAACCAATAAAGAAATAAAAAAGTAAAATTTACATAAAAAGGTAAATAAAAATGGACAAGGTCATGAAATAAAATAATCAAATTAAAAAGTCATAATATTTAATTTCGATAACTTCATTCAAAATTAAAAATTTAAAATAAGGTGACGTTAAATGGGAGAAAGTAAATCACAACAAAAAACTAATAAAATATTCCAACTCTTACAATTCAACGACAGAAATCCAGAATGAACTTTGAAAAATAAAGAGAATGTAACTGTGACAAGGTAAAGCACAACAAGACACTACTTAAATATTCAAACTCTATAATTTCAATGAAATAAATACACATTTGCAATTTAAAAATAAAGATGATTTATAGTTTAATATTTAAACAATGAAAAAACCATAGGTAAATAGTCAAAATCTTTTATTTAATTTAGGAAATTCAAAATTAAATTTGAAAAATAAAGACAATGTAACTGTGAAATTGTCAACCACTACTAAACACTACTGAAATATTACAACTCTTGTTTTTCACGAAAGAAATTCAAAATGAACTTTGAAAAATAAGGAGAATGTAATTGTGACAATTTAAACCACAACAAAACACAACTTAAATAGTCCAACTCCTTAATTTAAACGAAATAAATAAAAATTTATCATTTAAAAATACTGAAAATTTACATTTTACTTTTTAAATCAAAAAAAGACACGTCTTAAATATAAAAGCAAGTTAAATAAAATTAAAAAAATAATACAATAAAATAGAAAACTATTTATTATGTGTAAGTTAAAATTACAATCGCGCAAAACAACAAGACAATGACAAACAATTTAATTAAATTACACAAAATAAATAATAAAAATGAAATATCTTGTTTCAGTAAATTTGGAATTGAATTCAAGGACATAACACTCAAGAAATTTAAAACATCTTTCATTTCAATAAAGAAATACAAAAGTAACTTTTAAATATCAAGTGAATGTAATTGTGACAAGAAAAAGCACAACAAGACACGACTGAAATATTCCAACTCTTGCATTTCAAAGAAAGAAATACAAAATGAACTTTGAAAAACAAAGATATTTTAAATTTGGAAAGGTAAACAACGAAGAAACTCTAGTTAATTATATCAACTCTTGAATTTCACGAAAGAAATTCAAAATGAATTTTGAAAAATCAAGTGATTCTAACTGTGACAAGGTAAAACACAACAAGACACTACTGAAATATTCCAACTCTTGCATTTCAAGGAAAAAAATCCAAATTGAACTTTGAAAAATCAAGAGAATGTAACTGTGACAAGGTAAAGCACAACAAAACACCATTGAAATATTCCAACTCTTGTATTTCAACGAAAGAAATACAAAACGAAATTTTAAAAATCAAGAGAATGCGACTGTGACAAGTTAAAGCACAACAAGACGCTACTAAAATATTCCAACTGTTGCATTTAATCGGAAGAAATTCAAAAGAACATTTGAAAAATTGATAGAATGTAACTGTGATAAGGTAAACCACGACAAAACACTAGTGAAATATTCCAACTCTTGTATTTCAAGAAATAAATTCAAAATGAAAATTGAAAAATAAAGAGAATGTAACTGTTAAAATTTAAAACAATAAAAAAAAATAATGAAATAAAACTAATATTTAATTTAAATTACAAAATAAAACCATAAAAATTAAAAAAAAATCTAAATTATAAGTTTAAAGGTACGAAAATCAACCTTACTCATTAAATTGAAAAACACGATACATAAAAATAGCTAAAAAAACCATTAAAGAAAAAACTTAATATTGACGTAAACGGTTAAACTTAAAACAAATATAACACAAAATTTAAATAGACAAAATATTTAATTTAACGAAATTACTTCGATTGTATATTAGAAAAATAATAATGTTTTATATCTGAAAAATTAAAGCACACAACCTACGATATTACGTCGTAAAAATATTTATATTCAACGTAATAACACAACATTGAACTTAGAAAAAAATCTGTACGTAAACTTTTTAAATTTCTTTAAAGAAGCAACACTACTTAAATATTAAAACAAATGTATACAATTAATTACCTAAGACAATGAAAATTGAAAGTAATGAGTAATTAACTGTGATATAGTAAGCACCGCCACAACACAACTAAAATACTCCTAATCATTTATTTCAAAATAGAACTTCAAAAGGAACCTATAAAAATATGGAAATATTAAATATGACAATCTAAAGCACACCAAAACACTACTGAATTATTAAAAATATTTCAATTCAACGAAGGAAATCTAAAATGAACTTTGAAAAATCAAGAGAATGTAACTTTGACAATGAAAAGCACAAAAAGACACTACTGAAATATTCCTACTCTTTCATTTCGATAAAGAAAGTAAAAATAAAAAGCTAAAAATCTTGAGAATTTATATTTTATAATTTGAATCACAAAAAAACAATAGTGAAATATTACCACTAGTTACTTTAAAATAAATAAATAAAACATTTAAATTTAAAATTCAATTGAAGGTAACATTGACTATTAAACTCAAAAAAAGAAAAAACCTACATAGAACAAAACGTTCATGAACATTAGAAAACTAAACAAAGGAAATTGACATTTAATGATAATTCGACTTATAATCTGTAAATCGAGAAAAACCTCATGAAAAATAGAAAAAATTTACTAAATAGGCACTCATAAAAAAATAAATATTTATTATCTTGAGAATGTAACTTTGGCTTACTAAACCACGGCATAACACTACTAAAATAATACATCTCTTTCATTTAACGAAAGTAAATAAAAATGAACTTTGTAAAATCAAGTGAATGTAACTGTGACGAGGTAAAGCACAACAAAAACACTAATGAAATATACCAAGTCTTCCATTAAAACTAAATAAATAAAAATTGAAATTTGAAAAATAAATATATTTTAACTTTTACAATGTAAAGAAAAACAAGAAACTACTGAAATATTCCGACTCTTGCATTTCAACGCAGGAAATTCAAAATGAACTTTGAAAATAAGAGAATGTAATTGTGACAAGGTAAACCACGACAAATCACTATTTAAATATTCCAACTCTTTCATATCACCAATAGAAATAAAACAAGAACTTTTAAAAAACAACAGAATGCAACTGTGACAATGTAAACCACAACAAGACACTACTAAAATATTCCAACTGTTGCATTTAATAAAAAGAAATACACAAGGCACTTTTAAAAATTAAGAGAATATAGCTGTTATAATTTAACCAAAGAAAACCAAAGAGTTAAAGGGTCAAACAATTTAAATAAAATAAATAAATACAAAAAGAACATTTAAAAATCAATATACTTTAAATTTTACAAGTGCATACCCGGAAAAAAAATAATGACAATGTCCAACTATTTAATATCACGTAAAAGATAAACCAAGAAAATTTAAAAATCTATCTAATGTGACTTTGAAAATGTTAGCCACGAAACACTAAAACTTAAAATTAAAAACTATAGCTTATAAGAGAGAGTCAAAACCACATAAATTAAAAACAAACAAGAGAATTTAAATTTGACTCGTATAAACTCTATAAAGAAAAACTTAAATATTAAAACTCTTGAATTTAACAAAATTACGTTGAAATGATCCTTTAAAAATAATGAGGATGTAAATCTTACAAGGTAAAGCAATAAAAATAACACCTGAAGCATAAAAACTATTTAATTTAAAAGAAAGAAATCCAAATTGAAATATGAAAAATAAATATATTTTATCTGCTACAATTAATACATCGAAAAAACTCAATTGAAATGGAAAAACACGGGCATTACAATAAATACATACGAAAGTAACATTTGAAAGTCATAAGAATTTTACTGATACATATTAAAACAATACACGCAACAAAAGAAATAGACCTAATCTTTCAATACAAGAAATTAAAAAAATATGAAATTTTAGAAATCTTTAATCTTTAATTATGATACTCAAAATCAGCCCAACTAAAGAAATAATTTTTAAAACTAGTGAAGTACAACGAAAAAAATCAAAAATGAAAATTGAAATATCAATAGACTGTAACTGTGAAATTAACATGCACAAAAAGAAACAACTTAAATATACCTACTCTTGCATTTCTAGAAAGAAATTCAAAATAAACTTTGAAAAATCATGAGAATTTAAATTTGATAATGTGAAGCACAAAAAAACAATACTTAAATATTCCAACTCTTTCAATTCAAATAAATAAATCCAAAATGAACATTTAAAAATAAATGTAATGTCTATTTTACTATTAAACTAAAAAACATAAAAAAATTACACTGAACAAAAAGTTAATTACAAGGAACTAAATAAATATTTGTAATATAAAATAAACTATACTGTATATTTTAATATTAAAAAACTTAACAAAAGAACGGTATTAATTAAAACTCGTTTCTATCATTTCGTATGAAAGCAAATGAAATGTAAAAATAAATAGGCTTGATCTTTTACATATTAAAGCAATAAATACATAACTTTATATTTTCTAAAAATTTCCAATATAGACATTAAAAAAATATGATAATTTTCTATTCCGGAGAATTTTAATTTTACACATTCAAGCACACACAACACAAAATTAAAGATAAAAAAAATGTACTATAAAGTAGAGACATCAAATATGAAAATGTAAAATAAAATAAACGTTACATTATTCTATTTACACCACAACAAGACACGTCTTACATTGTAAAGCTCTTTCATTTAAATGAAGAAAATAATAAATGAAATGAGAAAAAAAATTATTATTTGAAATTTTATATTACAATCGAAAAAAACCACAATTTCTCTACAACAAATATAAGATAAATACACACAAAAAAAATTATAATTTTCCAATCAAGATAATGTTGATTTCGAATACGATAAAAATGCATAACACTCATAAAAATGAAAACAAATATAAATAAAAACCATAAAATACATTATAAAAAATTTAAATCAATTTAGATAAAATGGTAACAGTTATATCACAACAAAAACACTCATTAAATATACACACTCTTGAATTTCAACGAAAGAAATCCAAAATGAACTCTTGAAAAATCAAGAGAATGTAACTGTGAAAAGGTAAAGCAAAACAAGACCATCAATAAATAGTAAAAATATTTATAAAAATATAAATAAATTAAATAATAACTTTTAGTTTCACATAGAAGTTAACTTTTTAAATTTCAAAACCGAACAAAAAGGTCTTACTTATCTAAGAAATGGAAATTAATTTAATAACTAAAATTATTAATTTTTATATTAACTTGACTCTAAATGTTAAAAGTTAAAGAACAAAAAAACACTCCCTAAATATTCATACAATAGCATTACACGACATAAATCAAAAAAGAAATATGATAAATAAATTGTACTTAAATTTGACAAGGTAAAGCAGAACAAGACACTTCTGAAATATTCCAGCTCTTGCATTTCAACCCATTGAATCGCTTCCTAGCTCTCTAGATCAGCAAAGCTATTACATTG